>NW_021190320.1:0-1821 GCF_002162155.2 Triticum dicoccoides | reverse complement strand
TGTATCAAACGTCACAACGTAACTGGGTGACTATAAAGGTGCACTACAGGTATCTCCGAAAGTATCTATTGTTTTATGCGGATCGAGACTGGGATTTGTCACTCCGTGTAAACGGAGAGGTATCTCTGGGCCCACTCGGTAGGACATCATCATATGCGCAATGTGACCAAGGAGTTGATCACGGGATGATGTGTTACGGAACGAGTAAAGTGACTTGCCGGTAACGAGATTGAACAAGGTATTGGATACCGACGATCGAATCTCGGGCAAGTAACATACCGATAGACAAAGGGAATTGAATACGGGATTGATTAAGTCCTTGACATTGTGGTTCATCCGATGAGATCATCATGGAACATGTGGGAGCCATCATGGGTATCCAGATCCCGCTGTTGGTTATTGACCGGAGAACATCTCGGTCATGTCTACATGTCTCCCGAACCCGTAGGGTCTACACACTTAAGGTTCGATGACGCTAGGGTTATAAAGGAAGTTTGTATGTGGTTACCAAATGTTGTTCGGAGTCCCGGATGAGATCCCGGACGTCACGAGGAGTCCCGGAATGGTCCGGAGGTAAAGATTTATATATGGGAAGTCCTATTTTGGCCACCGGAAAATGTTCGGGATTTTTCGGTATTGTACCGGGAAGGTTCTAGAAGGTTCCGGAGTGGGGCCCACCTGCATGGGGGGACCCACATGGACGTGGGTAGTGGGGGCAAGGCCCCACACCCCTGGTCAAGGCGCACCAAGATCCCCCCTTAGAAGGAATAAGATCATATCCCGAAGGGATAAGATCAAGATCCCTAAAAAGGGGGGATAACAATCGGTGGGGAAGGAAATAATGAGATTTCTTTCCTCCCACCTTGGCCAACGCCCCAATGGACTTGGAGGGCAAGAAACCAGCCCCTCCACCCCTATATATAGTGGGGAGGCGCATGGGAGCTATACACGAAGTTCTGGCACAGCCCTACCTCTCTCCCTACTCCTCCTCTCCCATGGTGCTTGGCGAAGCCCTGCTGGATTGCCACGCTCCTCCACCACCACCACGCCGTTGTGCTGCTGTTGGATGGAGTCTTCCTCAACCTCTCCCTCTCTCCTTGCTGGATCAAGGCGTGGGAGACGTCACCGGGCTGTACGTGTGTTGAACGCGGAGGTGCCGTCCGTTCGGCACTAGGATCATCGGTGATTTGAATCACGACGAGTACGACTCCATCAACCCCGTTCACTTGAACGCTTCCGCTTAGCAATTTACAAGGGTATGTAGATGCACTCTCTTTCTACTCGTTGCTGGTCTCTCCATAGATAGATCTTGGTGACACGTAGGAAAATTTTGAATTTCTGCTACGTTCCCCTACAGTGGTATAAGAGCTAGGTCTATTGCGTAGATTCTTTGCACGAGTAGAACACAAAGTAGTTGTGGGCGTTGATGTTGTTCAATATGCTTACCGTTACTAGTCCAATCTTCTTTCGACGGTATTGTGGGATGAAGCGGCCCGGACCGACCTTACACGTACTCTTACGTGAGACAGGTTCCACCGATTGACATGCACTTGGTGCATAAGGTGGCTAGCGGGTGCCAGTCTCTCCCACTTTAGTCGGAACGGATTCGATGAAAAGGGTCCTTATGAAGGGTAAATAGCAATTGGCATATCACGTTGTGGTCTTGCGTAGGTAAGAAACGTTCTTGCTAGAAACCCATAGCAGCCACGTAAAACATGCAACAACAATTAGAGGACGTCTAACTTGTTTTTGCAGGGTATGCTATGTGATGTGATATGGCCAAGAAGAATGTGATGAATGATATGTGATGTATGAGATTGA
>NW_021190319.1:0-1171 GCF_002162155.2 Triticum dicoccoides | reverse complement strand
TAATGAAACACAAGTCTGAGACCTTTGAAAAGTTCAAGGAATTTCAGAATGAGGTGGAGAATCAACATGACCGAAAGATAAAATTCTTACGATCAGATCGTGGAGGAGAATACTTAAGTCACGAATTTGGTACACACTTAAAGAAATGTGGAATCGTTTCACAGCTCACGCCGCCTGGAACACCTCAGCGAAACGGTGTGTCCGAACGTCGTAATCGCACTCTATTGGATATGGTGCGGTCTATGATGTCTCTTACCGATTTACCGCTATCATTTTGGGGATACGCTCTAGAGACAGCTACATTCACTTTAAATAGGGCACCGTCTAAATCCGTTGAGACGACACCGTATGAATTATGGTTTGGAAAGAAACCTAAGCTGTCGTTTCTAAAAGTTTGGGGATGCGAAGCTTATGTCAAGAAACTTCAACCTGAAAAGCTCGAACCCAAGTCGAAAAATGCGTATTCATAGGATACCCTAAGGAAACTATAGGGTATACCTTCTACTTAAGATCCGAAGGCAAGATCTTTGTTGCCAAGAACGGATGCTTTCTGGAAAAAGAGTTTCTCTCAAAAGAAGTAAGTGGGAGGAAAGTAGAACTCGATGAAGTACTACCTCTTGAGCGGGATAGTGACGCAGCACAGGAGACCGTTCCTGTGATGCCCACACCAACTGAAGAAGAAAACCATGATAATGATCAAGGTACTTCGAATCAAGTTACTGCTGAACTTCGTAGGTCTACAAGGACACGTTCCGCACCAGAGTGGTACGGCAACCCTGTCCTGGAAATCATGTTGTTAGACAACAATGAACCTTCGAACTATGAAGAAGCAATGGCGGGCCCGGATTCCAACAAATGGCTTGAAGCCATGAAATCCGAGATAGAATCCATGTATGAAAACAAAGTATGGACTTTGACAGACTTGCCCGATGATCGGCGAGCGATAGAAAACAAATGGATCTTTAAGAAGAAGACGGACGCGGATGGTAATGTTACCATCTATAAAGCTCGACTTGTCGCTAAGGGTTATCGACAGGTTCAAGGGATTGACTACGACGAGACATTCTCTCCCGTAGCGAAGCTAAAGTCCGTCCGAATCATGTTAGCAATTGCCGCATACTATGATTATGAGATATGGCAGATGGACGTCAAAACAGCATTCCTTAACGGG
>NW_021190318.1:0-1425 GCF_002162155.2 Triticum dicoccoides | reverse complement strand
TCGGGCGTCTCAGCGACACCACATAAAGGGCTTATAAAATAAATAATCACAATGAATATCCAGGAGGTAGAACCGTCCCAGGGATACTCGATAATACAAATAATTTAACAGGTTAGTCCATCACAAAATAATAATCATGGTCCTCACAAGTAACCAGTCGGTATCCAAGTTTGGTTTAACAATATCTCCTCCGAAGACCGACACTAAGACCAACACTTGACCCATCCCAGACTGTAATCCTTAACCAGGGACACGGCTATTCGAATAGGTTTAATCTCTACAGAGGGTGTACTCTTTACCCACGAGTAACGGATTCCTTTAGTCCATCGGGACTAATTCCGTCTACGGCCTTTTAGTTGAAAACACGCCTAACTTGCACACACCAGCTTAACTCATCGGTGTCTGGAATCACCCACGACACTTGTTAAGCAAAACTCTAAGTGGGGAGGCTACAACCTCGCGTAGCATGGGATCAAATTTATATCGCGCGCTCTAAGGGGTGGCCTCCCATCTCGATCCCAACCGGAAACACCCATGCCCCCTGACCAGGTGGCATGCCTACCAGCTACAACCGACATCTTCCACCATGGCCTCTCTGTACGATGTGTGCTGGAAAGGGGTTGACGACTTACTGAACCGTACCCTACCTGCGGCAGGGACGAGTGGTAGTACGAGGCAAACATGGGGGTTACTGGAACAAGACTCGATCTACAGTCGACTCCGGAGCCTTATAAGTTCACTGCATGACATGTATATCAAATATATTTCAACCGACGAAATCACCACCCATTATACCTTACTATGCCATACCGGACATAACCGTCCCGACGGGGACCGGCGACAAGCTCACTCCTACCCAAGGCAGAGGCTTACCCGGATTCCTTTTCGGCATGCATGCAAGGCACATGAGGATGATTACCATCACAAGTATATTCATTTCCAACAGCAAGGAAATCACTAATATGCCTTCATGCAAATGATCACATCGCCACATAAAATAACGAGTTCTCCGAATGAGATGGTGTTATAAACGAGTCAACTAACACAACAAAAATATTATGCCGGGGTTCAGAATGCTTGCCTTCATGGTGTGGAAGGGCAGGGTGCACTCCAAATCTTTTGAAAGCTTTCTTCTCTCCCAAAAATCCTATTTCCAAAAATATGCAAAGAACACATATTTCAAAAACTGTACAAACAAGTTGTTTGGAAAATTTTCAAATAAATCTTAATATAAACTAGACAATATTTGAGAGATGTAGGAAAAAGAATTAATTCATTTGGAGTTATATTTAAAAAGTTATAGGCAGTCAAAGTTGTGGTCAAAATATGTTTTTAATAAAATCAGGAAAAAGAAAACGTTTCAAAAGAGATTACGCTTTCGGACAGAGAAGACGTATTTGCGCCTTTTACGCCTCCACTTATCCA
>NW_021190317.1:0-1331 GCF_002162155.2 Triticum dicoccoides | reverse complement strand
TGGTTCTATTTACTCTACTGCATTTCCTTTAGTAGTTTATATTCATGCTCTGTGACAATAGTTTACTTGATCATATCGTTCAGTTTGTTATCAACTTGTGTTTCAGTGTTCACCCTATTTCATTGTCTTCATTTGTATTCATTCGTTACCATCTTTTCCCTAGGATTCACCCGTGAAATCTTTTCATAGTTTTTGTATCAGTGCGTACCATGCTATGTCTCATTATACTACATCTGTTTGCATGTTGCATTACTCTCATCGTAGTTAAACCTGTGATTCATCAAGCTCGTAGTGTTGTCAATGCTTTCATCGATGAATATGCTTCTAACGAAGAAGACTGATTAAGTTTATTTCCTTTGATACTACTTTCGCTGCTGTGAGTGGGATAAGTTTCAAAGCTTTCGAAAGAAAATTTGAATCTCCCATTCACCTCCCTCTGGTCAATATACTCTCGATCCTAACAATTGGTATCAGAGATGGTACTCCCTATCTCTGTTTATTAAAGGTTTAACGCCCTTGGAGTTTTGAGCATGTCGTATGCAGCTAGATCCTCGCACTCTGAAATATTTCCTATCTTCAATGGAAATGACTATTTGTACTGGAAGGAACGAATGAGAATCCGAATTCAAGCTATCAACTATGATCTGTGGTAGATTGTGGAAGATGGTTATACCATTCAGCAACAAAATGATCTGACTTCCGATGATAAAGAAAATCTGCAGTTGGATGCTCAAGCAAAAGATATCATTTGTGGTAGTCTATCAAAATACATTTTCTTTCGGTTCCAAAGGCTCAATACTGCAAAGCAAATTTAGGATGCTATCAACAACGCTCATGAAGAATTTGTTGCCAGATCAAATCCTCACATTCAAATGCTTTATGCCATGTTCAGTGGATTTAGAAGCCTTCGTAAAGAAAGTGCCATGGAACTCATTGATCCATTGACAAACATTGTCGAAAGACTACATCAGCAAGGAGTAACTGGTATCACCGATAGAGATGTAGTCAACAAGCTTCTAAGTGCACTTGATGAATCTTTTGATACTATTGTAGCTGAAATCAAACAAAGACCTGACTGTGAAGAGCTTCACTATGTTGAAGTCATGACACTACTGTCAATTCATGAAGAAAAGATGGAACTGGAAAATGCCAATCAAGAATCTTCTTCGGAAAGTGAAGAAGAAATTCTCTCAAACTATGGAAGTTCGGAAGATGAAGAAGATGTCGAGAATCAACACACCATCACCAGAGAACTTGAAATGCTCACACAAAGGCTAAGTGATCTAATGTAACACCCCAAGACCAATGCGCCAGGTGTCATCCAATTTTTG
>NW_021190316.1:0-1950 GCF_002162155.2 Triticum dicoccoides | reverse complement strand
TGATAGAGGCAAAGGTGTCCCGTCTTTCGATGAGATGGTGGATTTCGCTTTGGTGGAAGTCGACTTTGACGATCCGACTACGAACGTGCGAGGACGTCGCGCCTTAGCAATCGCTAAACCAACTCCGAGAGGTTATTGACCGCGCCGGAGCACGATCAACCTGACCACGAGGGTCTGTTTCCTGCGAGCAAACGAAGAACAAGCAAGAAACTGAGATTGCAATCTGGATATTGCGAATATAAGATGAAAGCTTTATTGATCAAGGTGGGGTTCTGTGACGCCTTTGTCTGGTCGTTGAACACAAACGAAGTACGCGAAGTTGCAGCTATGGCGAACTTTTAATCTAAACAAAACCCAAAGTCTAAACGATGCCCTAAGGGCTGTATATATGGAGGAAGAGGGGGAATTTCGTGGCCCTTGGTGGAGGAGTCCGAAATCAACCCTATCTCTTGTATCCCCACACATACGGACTCTAAAAATAGCCTATACTTATGTATTTCGAAATTACATGGGCCTGGCCCAATAATAAGGTGACGCAGCACCTAAAAGAGCCTCGGGACGAAATTTATGAAGTGGCATCTTGTATATTTCGTCCAAGGCTTCATGCACCCATTATGGTGGCTTCAAAGTCCTGAAATCATCACTTGTAACTCTGTTCTTGTTTTCCTTGCGCATGCCATCATCTCCATGCTTGTTCTTGCTCCAATGTTCATCCTTCTCCAAGCTAGGCCCTTCATTTGTAAGCAAAACAAATGTATCCAATTTAGGCAGCATCATATTCTCATGAACATTAGAATCATTACCAAGAAACGAAAGTACCTGGTAATTTAGTTGGCGTGCACGAGCTCTAGTAATTGGTCCAGTATGTATAGCAGCAGGGGCTGTGGGTGTAACAATTGTATTGATGTCCTCATCAGTTTAGATTAAAAGTTCGCCATAGCTGCAACTTCGCGTACTTCGTTTGTGTTCAACGACCAGACAAAGGCGTCACAGAACCCCACCTTGATTAATAAAGCTTTCATCTTATATTCGCAATATCCAGATTGCAATCTCAGTTTCTTGCTTGTTCTTCGTTTGCTCGCAGGAAACAGACCCTCGTGGTCAGGTTGATCGTGCTCCGGCGTGGTCAATAACCTCTCGGAGTTGGTTTAGCGATTGCTAAGGCGCGACGTCCTCGCACGTTCGTAGTCGGATCGTCAAAGTCGACTTCCACCAAAGCGATATCCATCATCTCATCGAAAGACGGGACACCTTTGCCTCTATCAAGTGGTATCAGATTTCCAGGTTGCTCGATGAGATTTTACAGTTTTTCGTAGTTTAGATCGAGTCTGTTCTTCATACCTATAGTCCACGAAAAAAGCCACAAAAAAAATTTAGGGTTAGTTCATCATATCCGAACCAATCTGAGCCTTGCATAATCTTTTTAGGGTTTTGCTTTGTTGAATTTGCGGTTGCATCGTCGTGTCTAGTTGCTGGTCTTAGAGTCTAGTCTTTTAGAGTTTCGAGTTCTGGTCATAAGTTGTCACGCCGCCGCCGCACCATCACCATCGCCCCTGCCATCTACCACCACCGCTCCGAATTCGTATCCATATACCACCACCAATCCGTGTCCATATACCACCACCGATCCATATCCATATACTACCACCGCTACCACCACCGCTGCCATATACCACCACCATATATCCACCACCAATCCGAGTTCTTGTCATATTAGGTTTGTTTTCGAGATCCATCTAGATTCCGATTCGTGTTTCCTTGCCGGAGTAGGTTTCGAAAAAAAAAAGAGTCGGGTAGCCACGCTCCGTTTAGGCCCAAAATTTTTCGAAAACGCATTTTTCGAAAAAATTTCTGGCTATCCTATTTTTAGGTGTTTCTGAGTGTTTTGAGACAGGTGCCATTATAGGAAGTTTTTTTTGACCCGTTTCCAGTTTTTGGGTCCGGGCAGTC
>NW_021190315.1:0-1014 GCF_002162155.2 Triticum dicoccoides | reverse complement strand
GTGCAGAGATACTGGCTTTGATTAAAATCTCGGAATTGCTCTTCGACCGTGTACTCAGGATACCAGCGGTATCCAGCCTCAGTCATTACCCTGACCAACTTGGCAGTATGGCCGGGTACATCTAGGCATCGAGTCAGGCGAACCACTTGATTGAGGTCGCGAGTGGCCATCTGAAAGCACAATCATAATGCAAGGGCATTAGAATTTCTAGCAAAATTTCGGCAGCATAACAGCTGTAAATGCTCAAGAAGGATTTTGAGACATTTGACAAAGGATTACATACACACTCATCATCATCATATCAAAGTTCTGAATCCATTCTAACAACATAATGTGGTAGTAGAACTGAACTAGGCTTGTATCCATCAAACTTATAAGGTACTACTGATTAGTAACACGTGATCCTGATAGAGAGAACAGATCCTAATTCCTTATCCCCCGGTAGAAGAATGGACTGACTCAGATTAGAATGTCATAAGATAAAGGAATAAAAAGAGCCTTACGTTCCATCCCACAAACAATTCCCCTACATATAACTAAAGAATTTCTAGACTCAACATCGACCAGTTTGGCTTGGAGAACCTACAGGCAGTCCGACTCTGATGCCAACGCTGTCAGGACCCCGACTCGATGTCACATCGATCTAGCCGGTAACACCTCATATCACTTTGCGGCCTCACGCACGGTATCCCCACGGGTGTCGCCTTACCTTTGCCCGGGACCGTTTGTGCCTTTTGGCTCACGTATATGATAGTGTCGCTAGCATCCATATGATAAAGAGCCCGGGCTGACATGACTAGTCGTAAACCCAAAGTGGCACAGACTTACAGGGACAGGCATCCATGACCCAGCTTCGAACGTGTCGGTCATCAGCAAGTGGGTCCGGGCTGTAGCACTGGGCTAGCAGGACTCCGGTAAACCGGGCTGTAGCGGGCTAACAGGACTCCGGTACTCAAAGCGTGACATTTCCCAGAAGGGACAGACACAGGAACGAAGAAGGACACATGCCGGCCA
>NW_021190314.1:0-1909 GCF_002162155.2 Triticum dicoccoides | reverse complement strand
CTAAACAAATCCCAAGGAAAAGCTACTAGATGGATCTACTTATATAGGAGCAAGGGGTGGCGGCCAAGGAGGTGGGAGGACGTCCCAAGGCAGCCTAAAACTAAATCTAGGTCGTACAAGGCCAATGGGCCCAAGTGGAGGTGATGTAACACCTTTGGACTTGTAGTTTGACTCGGATTCTGCTGCAGCATCAGATTGTTTCGTCCACAACTCAACGCTCCGGACGAATTTGAAGGTGATTCCAATTGGGTTGGAAAGTGCACGAAATCTAGTTTCCAACAAAAAAAGAATCACCCAATTCGGAGTCCGTATGAAAAACTTGTGTGCGTTTTGAGTCAGGTGTGTCTGTGTAGTCCGAATCTGAATCCAGAACGTGAGAGACTTGGACTCTATCTTCTCTTGGGCCAAAAGTGACGTGAGAAAACTTTTTGGACAGCAAATAAACATCTCTTTCTTCCTTATCTTCATATGTGGATTGTACAAATGTCCCATACACCTGCAATTAGACAAAACACAAAAGTGTGTGAAGTATTTTTGTTCTGGATAACATAAATAGATTATTGAATAGTTTGCACTAGAAATCACCTAACAAATATGCATATATGCAATATTTTTGGTCATATCCAAGGTAGTCATGTCCTCATCATCCTCCCCTTTTTGAAAATAAAGCCGTCCTCGGCGTTGCTTAATCTGAAATGTGGCTAACAAAAGAGACAAGGTGTACATGTTGTATATGTATATGTCATCCATTTTTACTTCCCTTGATTTTTCCATATATGACACTTGAATAGATGAGTAACTTGCATAGTTCATAAAATCTAAAGCCAAAAAATTAGCACAAGAAGTAGAAGGCATGAAAATATTGCAACTCAGTTTGCACATATAAGTGAAGCTCTTATTCATTTCAAAAGATTGACAATGTTCATCATTAAACCATCCCAACATTGGTGAATAAACCTTACTTGCATCAAATTTACATGCTACAACATGCTTAAATAAGCAAACATGCAATAAGTCATTCAACACAGAATCATCACCAAGATTAGAGGTCATATCAAAATGATTAAACATTGGTTCTTTTGCATCAATAGTTAATTCAATGGGTGCACTCAAAATTGTTGGTATTTCAGTTGTTTGATCACATGGCAAAGTCAAATTATCAATGTAGTCCTCTAAAATAGGTGGTGTGATCAAAGTAGTGGGTAGCTCATCAGATGGTGCATTCAAATTGACAAGGCATTCATCATTCTCATGTAGAGATGGAAGATCAGTACCTTTGTCATTACCTCTTATGATCAACTCAGATGATGTAGCCACTCTCGGGGGCGATGTGTCACATGGTGGAGGTGATGTAGTCCTGACAACAATGGATGTGGTTGTCATAGTATGCCTAGTAGTTGAAGGAACAATCATATCAACTCTTGAAATGTGCACCGTGAGCTTGTTCTCCTCGTGGCCAACACGTTGTTTTATTTCCTGTTCAGCTTTGCAAGCAAGATGAAACAAATGGTCCATAGGATAACACTCTTCATGAATTAGTATCTCTTGAATATCACAGTTTAATCCTCCCCAAAATCTATCCATAAAATCATCTTCACTTTCTTCTAAAGAGGAATGCAACAAGGTAGTTTGTAAATCATCATAATATTTTGTTACAGTTTCACTACCTTGTTTTAAGTGTTGCAACTTCTTAATCATGTCATGAGTATAATAAGCAGGGACGAAAGTATGTCGCATGGCAAGTTTCAAATCATCCCAAGTAGTAGGTATATAATCAGGGTGTAACCGACAATATTCACTCCACCAAACCAAAGCATAACCAGTGAAAGAACCAACCGCAACCTTAACCTTTTTATGTTCATTGAAATTATGGGAAGCAAATATATTTTTTATGTCGAACTCCCATTCA
>NW_021190313.1:0-1142 GCF_002162155.2 Triticum dicoccoides | reverse complement strand
TTTATGTCAAGAAGGTCGTGAGGATTACTCCACCTCTTAAGACTTCTTGGTATGGTGATACTTCTCACCCTCACCATTCTTTCTTGGTACCCGTGTTGTTTCTAACCGGAATACCGACAATTGAACTATGAGGTGTGAATTCAAAACTT
Source organism: Triticum dicoccoides (assembly GCF_002162155.2). Taxonomy (NCBI): domain Eukaryota; kingdom Viridiplantae; phylum Streptophyta; class Magnoliopsida; order Poales; family Poaceae; genus Triticum; species Triticum dicoccoides. The sequence goes on along the minus strand of NW_021190313.1, from coordinate 993 downwards.
CTAGCAACCCCATTGCTTTGAAGTAATGGTCGAGTTTCATTCTAATTCTTTTGTTCGTCAAGTCACCACTCTAACATTGATCGTGCGACCCAACCCATATTCGGGCGCACCGTTCAACCAATGTTTAATTATGTATGTTTTCCTCGAGCATATCCCATTATATTGTTTAATCTGACAGATGTTATCCCCTTATCCACATAATTGTGGAGATCCATCTTTTGGATACCTCGTTGAATTATCGCTGAGTCCATCAGCCACCTCATCATCCTCTCCTTGGGTTAATGATGAACTCTTGTTAACGGAAATCACTTCTTAGTTCATTTCCCGAGAATCTTACAGTGTCATCCTGTCAATTTGTGTTGCACCTTTCTTCTCAGGCATCCTGAGCCTGAGGTATCCTGACACCCCTCATATCTGAATCTCCATCAGATATGATGGTTGGGACAATTTTCCAAGAGTCATGAAGTTGATCCTTTGATGACCCGGTAACATGATGTCATGCCTAGCACCCCCCCGGGCTGGAGGACCTATCATTATAGATTCCTTTTCAGCAAGGTTATCCATTCATCCATGAGGAAATTGTAAGACTTATACTACAAGTTATTCTTGATGGATCCTTCGTGTTTCCAAAGTCTGATCTTCACCTGAAGACCATGTCACTGCTATCTCGAAGCATGTCAATGGTACTCCGATTTTCAACAGGCACGTTTGAAGCACGATGCTATATTTTAATTATCAATTATCCTAACACCGTTGTATGAGTAATATCATGAGATTCCTCCCCCCCTTACCTAAATGGTTTTCTACTTTATATCCTGTCATGGATATCTTGCTCTGCTTATCCTTGGGAAGGATATACCCTCGAAATATGTGTTTAAACATATTTTCCTTTCCATTGTTCTGTTCAATCTGATGATCATATTTTCCTTCCATTGGTTTGTTTAAACCTTTTCTATGATCTATATGATATAAGCAGTAATAATCCACTACTTG
>NW_021190312.1:0-2260 GCF_002162155.2 Triticum dicoccoides | reverse complement strand
TGGACAGCGGCGGAGCTCCTGGACACGGTGAGACGGCGTGGGGTGGTCGGAGGGCGTGGCTACGGCGAGGGGGTGGCGGCGATGGCGTCGGCCATGGCTGGGGCGTGCGAGGGGGAGGAGCTGGAGAGGAGAGGGGGTGTCTGGGGGGTTCGGGGGAGAGAGAGAGACCGATCCACGACGTCACCTGGCGAGGGGAGCGGCGAGGCGGCGAGCAGGTGCGTGGCGCACGCCGCGGTCGCCGTCGGGCACCTGCCTGCCTGCCTGGCCGGCAAGCAGCTCGCTGGAGCGGTGCTGGGCTGGGCCGGCAGGTGGGCCGGGGCAGGCGCCAGGTAAGTTTTTTTTATTTTCTTCTGTTTTCTGTTTTTTTAATACTTCTGCAACTTTGTTGAATTAAATAAAATACCTAGGCAACTTCAAAAATCACCAAATCACTCCTGGTCCATAGTTGGATTATTTCCAACATGAAACATTATAGTTTGGAGGTATTTGAGCATTTGAATATTTTATATAATTTTAAATGCCCAAATTCAATTATTTATGAATTAATTCAAAAACCCTAAGATGGCCTAGGAAAATGTGCACCACTTTGGCAGAGGTTCTGAACCAAGACAAAAATGATGGGCATTTTAGAAGGGCATTTCAGGTTCATTGAAAATTATTTTAGTAAACCCTAGTTGGTTTCAGAGGGGACTGGGGGTTCTGTCATCCCCATTTCAAGTTTCTGATGAAAAAGTAAACATGATGCAACACCCTAATGCATGACTAGCTAGGGTGTGACAACTCACCCCCACTCAAAAGAATCTCGTCCCGAGATTTGGGTTCCTCCGGAAAGAAGGCGGGGTACTCGAGTCGAAGACGATCCTCCCTTTCCCAAGTTGCTTCATCCTCAGAATGGTGCGACCATTGAACCTTGAGAAACTTGATATTATGACGTCGAGTGGTACGCTCGGCCTGATCGAGGATACGAACGGGGTACTCTCGATATGTAAGATTATCTTGGAGATCAAGCGTTTCGTGGTCCACTTCACGGATAGGATCCGAGAAGCAACGCCTGAGTTGGGAAACGTGGAAGACATCGTGGACTCTAGAGAGGTGCGGAGGTAGTTCCAACTGGTAGGCAACTTCTCCTCGTTTGGCGAGAATGCGAAAAGGTCCAATGTAACGAGGAGCCAATTTGCCTTTGATACCGAAACGATGGGTTCCCTTCAGAGGGGTAACCCGAAGATAAGCCTTCTCGTCAACCTCGAAAGTCATAGCCTTATGTTTTCGGTCATATTGACTCTTTTGACGAGATTGGGCGGTTTTCAACTTTTCACGAACGATGCGAACTTGTTCTTCTGCTTCCTGAATCATATCCGGGCCAAAGAATTGTCTTTCCCCGGTCTCTGACCAGTTAAGGGGTGTTCGACACCGTCGTCCATAGAGAACTTCAAAAGGGGCTTTACCCAAGCTAGATTGATAACTGTTGTTGTAAGCGAATTCGGCAAATGGAAGGCACTTCTCCCAGTCCATCCCGAATGAGATAACAGAGGCTCGAAGCATGTCCTCTAGAATCTGGTTGACGCGTTCCACTTGACCACTCGACTGAGGGTGGAAAGCGGTGCTAAAGGAGAGACGGGTTCCCATAGCATGTTGGAAACTTTCCCAAAATCGAGAGGTGAAAAGACTTCCTCGATCCGAGTTAATTTCCAAAGGAACACCATGGAGGGACACTATTCGGGAGATGTATAAGTCTGCCAGCTGACTAGCGGTTATACTCTCACGAACAGGTAGGAAGTGGGCTACTTTGGAAAGACGATCGACCACGACGAAAATAGCATTATTTCCTCTCTTGGTCCTGGGAAAACCGGTAATGAAATCCATACCAATTTTATCCCATTTCCATTCAGGAATAGCTAGGGGTTGAAGGGTGCCAGCAGGCCGTTGATGCTCTGCTTTTACACGACGACAGACGTCGCAATTAGCAATATACTGAGCAATTTCTCTCTTCATCCTAGTCCACCAGAACCTCTGGCGTAGGTCCTGATACATCTTAGTACTACCGGGATGAATGGTGAGAGGAGATTCATGAGCCTCCTTAAGGATCAACTGCCGTAGATGCTGGTTCTTGGGAACCACTAGACGGTTCTCAAAGTACACAACACCATGATCATTTGTGGAGAAACAACTAGCACCTCCGCTAGCAATGTTCTCCTTGATCTTAGCTATTCCCTTATCTCGCTTCTGGGCAGCAATGATTTGATCCGTAAGAGTAGGTTTC
>NW_021190311.1:0-1406 GCF_002162155.2 Triticum dicoccoides | reverse complement strand
CCGAGTACATGTCGTGTAAACGACGGTAAGTGGTGAGAGCGTGTATGAAGAAGTACACCCCTGCAGGGTTAACATGATCTATTCGAATAGCCGCGTCCGCGGTGAAGGACTACTTGGTTGCCTATACAGTTCATAGACAAGTAAATGGAAACTGTTAAAAGCCTCAAGATAAGTGTGAGTGCCGAGGATGGCTCTTCCGTAGGAAGACGGAGGTGAATCCTCGGTAGTGTATTGAATTGGTGAGTAGTGGACTCGTGTGCGCAAAACCATTTCAAGTTGGAGTATCGTAGGATAGTCTAGCCAAGAGTCAAAGCTGGCTTGCTGCAATAACTCCACCAACCCTTCTTGATAACATGCATGTATGTAGGATCTGATGTAAGTCTTGCTGAGTACCTTTGTACTCATGTTGCTATGATCTACATTTTTTACAGAAGACGCTGCAACCCCTTCTGATGGGTTCTATGTAGACGTTGACATCAACGAGTAGGCTAAAGACCCAGGTGGTGACCCTGAGCTTGTGAAGGACCACGTAGTATAGTTAGGCTTTCCAAGCCTCTTTTATTTTACTAGTTGTCTGTACTCAGACAAGTTACTTCCGCTGCTGGTTTGTATGACTGTATGACTTGTATGGGGTCGTGAGACCCGTATCTTTGTGTATGTTATGTATGGCTCCCTGAGCCTTAAATAAAGTACTTGAGTCGTAGAGTCATGTTGTGATGCTTCGTTGTATTTGCACATATCGAGCATATTGTGTGTATGATTGAAATGCTTGGTATGTGTGGGATTTGACTATCTAGTTGTTTATCTTTAGTAGCCTCTCTTACCGGGAAATGTCTCCTAGTGTTACCGCTGAGCCATGGTAGCTTGCTACTGCTCTGGAACACTTAGGCTGGCCGGCATGTGTCCTTCTTCGTTCCTGTGTCTGTCCCTTCGGGGAAATGTCACGCTTTGAGTACCGGAGTCCTGTTAGCCCGCTACAGCCTAGTTTACCGGAGTCCTGCTAGCCCAGTGCTACAGCCCGGACCCACTTGCTGATGACCGACACGTTCGAAGCTGGGTCATGGATGCCTGTCCCTGTAAGTCTGTGCCACTTTGGGTTTACGACTAGTCATGTCAGCCCGGGCTCTTTATCATATGGATGCTAGCGACACCATCATATACGTGAGCCAAAAGGCGCAAACGGTCCCGGGCAGAGGTAAGGCGACACCCGTGGGGATACCGTGCGTGAGGCCGCAAAGTGATATGAGGTGTTACCGGCTAGATCGATGTGACATCGAGTCGGGGTCCTGACAGCGTTGGCATCAGAGCCGGACTGCCTGTAGGTTCTCCAAGCCAAACTGGTCGATGTTGAGTCTAGAAATTCTTTAGTTATATGTAGGGGAATTGTTTGTGGGATGGAACGTAAG
>NW_021190310.1:3256-4808 GCF_002162155.2 Triticum dicoccoides | reverse complement strand
ACGGAAGTTGAGAGTACGCGCTGACGGGTCATAGTGGAGAAAAATCAAGAGAAAGTGGCTGGACTTTGCATATGACGCAAGGAACGTATGGTTTGGTTTAAGTGCAGATGACATTAATCCTTTTGGGGAGCAGAGCAGCAATCATAACACCTGGCCCGTGACTCTATGTATATATAACCTTCCTCCTTAGTTGTGCATGAAGCGGAAGTTCATTAGATGTCATTGCTCATCCAAGGCCCTAAGCAACCCGGCAACGACATTGATGCGTACCTAAGGCCATTAGTTGAAGAACTTTTACAGTTGTGGGATAAAAAAGGTGTACATGTGTGGGATAAGCACAAACAGCTGGAATTTGACCTACGAGCGTTGCTGTTTGTAACCATGAATGATTGGCCTGCTCTTAGTAACCTTTCGGGACAGACAAACAAGGAATACAACGCATGCACGCACTATTTAGATGAGACTGAAAGTATATATTTGAAAAAATGCAAGAAGAATGTGTATACTGCATTTAGATCTAGGAGTTCATTCGCCATTCAACCTCTGAAATAATTATGTAGATACTATGTTTGTGGCAGGCACCCAAAAATTATTTATGTGGATACTACGTTTGCGAGTTCATTCGCCACTCGACCTCTAAGGGGGGTTTATCTGACCAACAATTTGAAGTACGTAAACAATATTCATAATTTTATTTTATTACCATCAGTTGGGTTGACTTTCATTCACATATATGTATTGACCCCCTTCTTTAAATTAGATCTGAGTGAAGCGGAACGAAATCATACCAAATGATCGCATACGAGCAATTCAAGAGGAATTGGTGGGATTCTTTGTTGACCATGTCATACTTGAAGACGTAGAATACCATCTGAAATTGCAATGCGATTTTGGTGGATGATGTTAGGGATCATAAGAGATGTTATATTGTATATATGCATCAACGTGTACTATATGTATTAGCGTCTAATAGATATACGAAACCTTGTTGTTCGACCAACAAGCACGGAGAAAGAGAGGTCACTTCTCTCTATATATTGATCATGACAATGTTGTGTAATTAATGGTTCCTTCATTACTTACTAGCTACCGTCGACTTCTCTCTATATGTAGTAGCTAGCGTCGACCAAGCACGCAGAACGAGAGGTCACTTCTCTCTATATGTAGTCGCTAGCTAACACAATATGAAACCCATAAACCCTCCAAAACCCCTAAACCCTCCTTTCAAAAAAAACCAAGTCCTGGCAGCTGCTGACGCGTGGCTGTCTTTTACCAAGCTGGACTAAAGGTCTTCCTGCCTGGGTGCCCTACAGCGGCCATGTGGAGCCCCTTTATTCCCGGTTCGTAAGACTACCGGGACTAAAAGTTGTGCGCATTCGTTTTGTCCCGGTTGCAGAACCAGGACTAAAGACTCTCTGGAACCGGAACTGATGCCCTGTTTCCTACTAGTGTCACTGTTTTTCCAGAACATGGAGGGGATTGACTATCCTGCTGACTATCTGGGCTATGGGCTAGTGTGAACCTGAGGAGGGCCCCCTGCATCTTGGGCGCT
>NW_021190310.1:0-3168 GCF_002162155.2 Triticum dicoccoides | reverse complement strand
CAACATGTTCTTACAGTACTGCCATTTCCCACATATCAAAGTTGGATTCTTTGTATTTCCTTTGGATATGGCACTGAGGATCGATACTGTCAACTTATTCAGAAAGCAGTTAACCTCATACACCTAGCTATTAGCATGCATGACGTTGACAACTAAGATACCAGTTGTTGTGTTGTGTATACATGGGATCTGACATACTTGTAAGAACCCAGGTAGGTACATCAGACAGGATTCGAGAGCTCCCCTTGCCCGATCTCATGGCCAGCCCTATCAACCCGGCACCATCAGTGTTCCTGAACTTCCTCTCAAAAGTAATTATTGTTTCAGTCAGTCCTGACCCTGCAGCTGCACTGATGGAAGGGAGGATCTTGGCCTACTCCAAGAATAGAGCCGTGGCGCGCTTCACAAGTGGAGGAACACTCAAAAGACCCAGTCAATTGGGTCGTGTATCGAAAGTACCTTTCTACAGCCATGAGTAAATGCTCCTAATGTGAATAGTAAAATCAAAAAAATAAAGAAAAATTCAAAAAATTCTGAATTTTTTTGTGACATATTTTTCACAAATGTTTGTTGTGCATGCAAAAATTCATTGTGAAATCATGCACAACAAACATTTGTGAAGGTATGCCACAAAAAATCAGAATTTTTTGAATTATCTTTGAATTTATTTGATTTTACTGTTCACACGAGGAGCATTTGCTCCTGGGTGTAGAAAGTCCACATCCGTCGTGTATGTTTAGGCTTGACAGGTGTCAGCAAAGATATTTTGTTGTTAAGAAATTAGCTGCAATCATGCAGTGAAATATTCTGACAACCTCTCGAAACAAGTTTTCGTCCCGCTTTTATATATAAAGCGACAAACGAACAAAGAACATGGCCAAACAATACAAGGTGGAGGATTAACCCTCTATTACAAAGCAGATCCCGAGATAATTGGACCACGCAGAATGCGCGCAACTACGCCACCAAATTAAAACAACAGGAAGACCGGGTACAATGCCACACTGCGCCCTAGCACACCTAAGCTCCACGGCAACGCCCTCAGGAGGGAAGACGACACGAAGGGTCATCGCTGCCTTGTCCAAACTGGACATGAGCTTTTACCCGAAGCCTTAGCACGGAGAGGAGAACCACAATGACAACATGCACTTTTTGTTGCTTTAATCTGATGGTACTTTTTGTTGAACAACTTCAATATAACCTAAGGTTAGACCATTTTCCAAAATTTGATATAATAATCTCGTAGATCATGCTAAAAATATCATGTACACAAAAATGACGATTTTCTATAGATAGGTATATAAAAAAGTTTATTTTTCATAATTCCAACTTAATATCCCCAGAATCTCACTGCACAACAAGCAAAAGAAGCATATTTACACACATAACATTGCCAAGCAAAGCGAACCAACCTGTTGGCTGGTTAGGAGAACAGTGGTATCCCCAGCCCACCATGGTTCAAGTCCTGGTGCTTCATAGGAATGAGTGTACGCGCGTATATATGAGCGCCTGGCTCTATACTGTGTTGTCAAAAGAAAAAAAAAACGTTTCTAAGTAAAAGGACAGACAGTGGAGGCGTTGGTACACAGTGGATAGTGCGCGTTACCCGCGGGGGCACATTTTGACATATTCGACTTGGTGGGCACATTTTTTTAATGTATATATACGAAAATTCCAACATCAGAGAAACTGAATGCCAGAATAGACGTTGTATTTTTAAGAGGTGACGCAGAATGATATCGAGTAGAATAGGAATATAAATATGGCACCAACTATAAAACTAAGTTGAATCAACAATTCAGAGATGGTCTATGGGAAATAATTAAACTCATCAGGATCATACATACATAAGCAATTAATGTAGAAAACCGTAGAGTATACACTCCTGCACGCACAGGTATATCCATTGTTTATTTCTAACGGAAATGAGGCATATATACCACTCTTAAATAGAACCAGCAACAAACTGAAAATAGAACATTATTCAACACTTACATAAACATTAGAGATCACTATGGACATGAACTGATTTGCCGCTGTGATATCTTAACTAAGTTATACTCTCAAGACATGTTCTGCTTCATGGTGTAGATGGTCTGCAACAGGGTGGCAATGAGTAGAATGGCGGCAGCTGCAAGGGAGATGCACGTCCAAGGGTTTCGGAAGTAGGTGCGTATTAGGGTGGCTCGCCACTTGTGCCACGGCTTTCTGCAGTAGGCCTTCACGTCGTACTGAACTTTGTGGAGACCAGGGCACGGCCCCAGAACTTGCCCTCTGGACAGAGTACCGTTGAATAGCTTCGCGGCCTCCTCATTGCAGCCTAGCATATTCTTGAGGACCCCATTGGAACTCAGCATCTCAACGTCCTTGGCCGAGACAATGATGTTGTCCATGAAGATCACATAGGCTGTCACGAGGTCGCCAGCGCCGACATGCAGCCGCTCAAAAGCCATCAGGTTGAGGTACAAGCTCTCGGTGCTGTCGACCACCTTAGTCACCGGCATGCTCAGCACGCCACGCTTGAAGTCAATGTCCACCAGGTTGCCTCTCTCTCTCTTCTTGAATTTGATGCCAGCCTCGTGGATTTCGAATGCTGAGGGCATCATTTCATACTTGTGTTCTGGCGATTTGTTGTAAACTCCACTGGCGCCATTACTGTAGGTGAGGCTTCCATGGTAAAGTTCGAGGGGATGGAGCCTCAGCGACATGTTCGCGATGTCATGGCCTTCATGTGCCCGGCCTTGAAAACTCAGCACCATAAGATTTATATCTATATCCGCAGCAGTCTGCAGCAGCCAATCAAAAACCTCCTGCAGCCATCAATTGCCCAGATCAGCATGTGGGCCACATCAGGAAAAACCAATCCTGTCTGGTTTATTATCACAATATGAGGTTCTTTTAAAGAACACCACGTTAAGCACATCATCCGAACTATTGTCAACAGTTGGATCCGCAATTTATGGTTCAGATTTAACAAGTCTCATATGAAGTATTTAAACTTTATACATAAGTCGTGTGAAATACAAATTCTAGTAGTTTCTAAATAAATGAATAATACCATCGGCCAATACCCACCAAGGTCGCTCACGTAATGTCCATTGTGTTTCCTTCTAAAGCACATTATTTTACGCTACCCATACTTTCTCAGCTAGCATGCATGTGATGCAG
>NW_021190309.1:0-1498 GCF_002162155.2 Triticum dicoccoides | reverse complement strand
CCTGTTGTGATATTTCAGTTCAACGAGGAACTTCTGCCATAAGTAGTTCATGGTATTTGGAAGAAGAAGATACCACGGACTTCAAGGACTATCGCAAAGGTTACTAATATCCTGAAGGCACTAACAATTACTATCAACACGAAGTAGGTGGAGTGAATCTCGGGTTCAAGAACCCAGGAACAGAATACCTATTACTAAGTAGCATCACGGAATGCTTTCGAGGATAAAGGCCAGAATCATCACACTGGGACACCAATCATGGCTAAATTACTAGGTGATCCCCTAAGACACCTAGGGTCATAATAATAGCTCCAACATATATGTCAGGGCAATAAATTACCTCAACTCAACAATTAGTGTGATTGAGCTGGCATAAAGGAACATCGAAACCAGAGGGAAAGGATTTTGCAAATTGCTTCAAACTATTTAGAAACCTGGGATGACTCGGACAGCATAACAGCTGTAAATGCTCAGAAAAGATTTGAGACATTCACAAAATGGTGGCATAACCACTCAGAAGCACGATATCAAGGTTTCGAGATCAACAATTAACATACGGAAGTAGTAGAAACTGAACTCAAGCTTAAATCCAACAATCTTATAAGTCTATGGATTATTAACACGTGATCCTGATAGAAAGAAGAGAAAGCCTAGTTCTTAATCCCCGTAGAAGAGAAGATGATGACTCAGATCAGAAGGCCATGAGGTATAAGGAGTAAAAAGAGCCTTACGTTCCATCCCACAATCAATTCCCTTATATAACTAAAGAATTTCTAGACTCAACTTCGACCAGTTTGGCTTAGTAATCCTACAGGCAGTCAAGCTCTGATACCAACGCTGTCAGGACCCCGACTCAATGCCACATCGATCTAGCATGTAACACCTCATATCACTTTGCGGCCTCACGCACGGTATTCCCACGGGTGTCGCCTTACCTTTGCCCGGGACCGTTTGCGCCTTTTGGCACACATATATGACAGTGTCGCTAGCATCCATATGATAAGGAGCCCGGGCTGACATGGCTAGTCGTAAACCCAAAGCGGCACAGACTTACAGGGACAGGCATCCATGACCCAGCATCGAACGTGCGGTCATCAGTGAGTGAATCCAGGCTGTAGCACTGGGCTAGCAGGACTCCGGTGAACCGGGCTGTAGCGGGCTAACAGGACTCCGGTATTCACCGCGTGACATTTCCCCGAAGGGACAGACACAGGAACGAAGAAGGACACATGCCGGCCAGCCTAAGTGTCCCGGAGCAGTAGCAAGCTACCATGGCTCGGTGGAAACACTAGGAGACATTTCCCGGTAAGAGAGGCTACCAAGGATAAACAACTAGGTTGTCAGATCCCACACATACCAAGCATTTCAATAACATACACACAATATGCTCGATATGTGCAAATACAACATGGCATCACAACATGACTCTACAACTCAAGTATTTTAATCAATAGGCTCCGAGGAGCGAGATATTACAAACATGGGTCTCACGACCCAA
>NW_021190308.1:0-1291 GCF_002162155.2 Triticum dicoccoides | reverse complement strand
GTTGAGTTGTGGACGAAACAATCTGATGCTGCAGCAGAATCCGAGTCAAACTACAAGTCCAAAGGTGTTACATCACCTCCACTTGGGCCCATTGGCCTTGTACGACCTAGATTTAGTTTTAGGCTGCCTTGGGACGTCCTCCCACCTCCTTGGCCTCCACCCCTTGCTCCTATATAAGTAGATCCATCTAGTAGCTTTTCCTTGGGATTTGTTTAGTTAAAAGTTAGCCATTGCAACTTCGTGTACTTCGTTTGTGTCCAACGACCAGACCAAGACCGCTTCCGGATCCCCACCATTATCAATACCTCATATATATTTGCAATATTCAGATTGCTTTATCATATTCTTGCTCGTTCTTCGATTGCTTGCAGGAATAGACCTTCGTGGTCAGGCTGACCGTGCTTCCGGCATCGTCAGTAACCTCAGGAGATTGGTTTAGCGATTGCTAAGGCGCAACATCGTGCATGTTTGTAGTCGGATCGTCAAAGTCGTCTCCACCAAATCGATAGTTATCATCTCATCGAAAGATCGGGACCCTCGCCTCTATCAAGTGGTATCAGTTTTCAGGTTGCTCGGTGAGAATTTCCAGTTTTCCTAGATTAGATTTATTTTCTTACCTATTGTCCAAGAAAAAGCCACAAAAAAGAGTTAGATCTATTCATCCTTGGTCCAAGCCAGTCTGAGCCTTTGCAATTTTCTTTTCATTGCTTGCATAGTTGAATTATCGGTTGCATCGTCGTGTCGAGTTGCTGGTCTTAGTGTCTAGTTCCTTTAGAGTTTCGAGTTCTGTTCACATTAGTCACGCAGCCGCTGCATCATTATCCCATCCGCTGTCCACCATCCAATCCACCAATTTCCACCACGTGCTACGCACTATTTATTGTCATAATCATAGTTGAGGTCACTCACATCTTCGCCTGATCGAATCTGCATCTTATCTAGTTTGTCTTGGAAAGAGGGAGAAAAAGAAGATAAAGAAAAAAAGAGAGAAAAAAGGAAAGAAAAAAAAAGAAAAAGAGGGAGAAGAAAAAGAAAAAAAAGCGTGAGAAAAAAAAAGAGAGAAGAAAAAAAATTGGATCTATCTAGAATCAATCTCGTACCTGAATTCGGATTGGAATCTGTTTTGTGCACTGTTCAGTAAAACAACTTGGCTATTGTTTCACATCATTATCTTTACTGCCGTTGTGATCTTCACTTATATCTTGCTGTCCAGAGCTACTTTGTATCCTTCATTGATGCTGGTTGTGCTACGACGTGACCTCATTAGTGTTCTAGGCTCGCGTCTCTAGTT
>NW_021190307.1:0-980 GCF_002162155.2 Triticum dicoccoides | reverse complement strand
TTGTAAACGCAGGCTTCTCCATAAGTCTGTGTAAACCCAAACGCTTTGATCATCTCATCAAAGCGAATGTTCCAACTCCGAGATGCTTGCACCAGCCCATAAATCGAGCGTTGGAGCTTGCACACTTTGTCAGCATTCTTAGGATCGACAAAACCTTCCGGCTGCATCATATACAATTCTTCCTTAAGGAAACCATTAAGGAATGCCGTTTTGACGTCCATTTGCCATATTTCGTAATCATAGAATGCGGCAATTGCTAACATGATTCGGACGGACTTCAGCTTCGCTACCGGTGAGAAAGTCTCATCGTAGTCAACCCCTTGAACTTGTCGATAACCCTTAGCGACAAGCCGAGCTTTATAGATGGTCACATTACCATCCGCGTCTGTCTTCTTCTTAAAGATCCATTTATTTTCTATGGCTCGCCGTTCAACGGGCAAGTCAGTCAAAGTCCATACTTTGTTCTCATACATGGATCCTATCTCGGATTTCATGGCTTCTAGCCATTTGTCAGAATCCGGGCCTGCCATCGCTTCTTCATAGTTCGAAGGTTCACCGTTGTCTAACAACATGATTTCCAAGACAGGGTTGCCGTACCACTCTGGTGCGGAACGTGTCCTTGTGGACCTTCGAATTTCAGTAGGAGCTTGATCAGAAGTATCTTGATCATTATCATTAACTTCCTCTCTAGTCGGTGCTGGCACCTCAGGAACATTTTCTTGAGTTGCGCCATTTTCCGGTTCAAGAGGCAATACTTCATCAAGCTCTACTTTCCTCCCACTTACTTCTTTCGAGAGAAACTCTTTCTCCAGAAAGGACCCATTCTTGGCAACAAAGATCTTGCCTTCGGATCTGAGGTAGAAGGTGTACCCAATAGTTTCTTTTGGGTACCCTATGAAGACGCATTTTTCCGATTTGGGTTCGAGCTTTTCAGGTTGAAGTTTCTTGACATAAGCATCGCATCCCCAAACTTTTAGAAA
>NW_021190306.1:0-1532 GCF_002162155.2 Triticum dicoccoides | reverse complement strand
AAAAATAACAAACTTGTAATACATCAATTATTTTTAAAAAGTGTTCTCAAAAATGAGCTATCACGTGTGGAGATCAATGACTTTCAAGCCAAATGATCAATCTTATGGCCACATTCGTGGCATAGTTTGTTCAAATGATCTCATATTGTGCACAAGGGTGCATATTGGAATGGCAAACAATGTTGCCTAAGGAAGTTTTCATTTTCTTTGGACGAAAAAACCATTTTTCATTTTTCGAGTGCCTGAAAGGAGGTTTTTTTGTGAAGGAACTATCAAATAATTGTTGAAAAATTGGACCAAATCATTTTTCTAAAATACTAGGACATATTTAATGCACAATTGACCAAATGGTTGGGTGTAAAAAGTTTTGATCCACCTCTCGTGAAAAAGACAAATTTCCGCCGATTCAGTTGGAAGCGGGTCAAATTTGAACTGCAGCTGCCTCATAGTTTGCTATTTATTTTTTCCAAAAAATCATTTCTAGGTACATAAGTATCTATTGAATCAGAGAAACACCAAAAAATTTCCAAGATTCAACAACTAGCTAGGAACGGTCATTCCCGCCGTTTTGGCCGCATTTTGAAACGGGCATAAAAAATTCAAAAAAAATCAAAAAATTGGGAAACCTTCGCATTGTGTCATTATATGTGGCCAAGTTCCCAGGAAAAATAACAAACTTGTAATACAGCAATTATTTTAAAAAAGTGTTCTCAAAAATGAGCTATCATCTCTCAAGATTCATGGCTTTCAAGGCAAATGATCAAACTTATGGCCACATTCGTGGCATAGTTTGTTCAAATGATCTCATATTGTGCACAAGGGTGCATATTGGAATGGAAAACAATGTTGCCTAAGGAAGTTTTCATTTTCTTTGGACGAAAAAACCATTTTTCATTTTTCGAGTGCCCGAAAGGAGGTTTTTTTGTGAAGGAACTACCAAATAATTGTTGCAAAATTGGACCAAATCATTTTTCTAAAATACTAGGACATATTTCATGCACAATTGACCAAATGGTTGGGTGTAAAAAGTTTTGATCCACCTCTCGTGAAAAAGACAAATTTCCGCCGATTCAGTTGGAAGCGGGTCAAATTTGAACTGCAGCTGCCTCATAGTTTGCTATTTATTTTTTCCAAAAATCATTTATAGGTACATAAGTATCTATTTAATCAGAGAAACACCAAAAACATTCTAAGATTCAACAACTAGCTAGGAACGGTCATTCCCGCCGTTTTGGCCGCATTTTGAAACGGGCATAAAAAATTCAAAAAAATTCAAAAAATTGGGAAACCTTCGCATTGTGTCATTATATGTGGCCAAGTTCCCAGGAAAAATAACAAACTTGTAATACGGCAATTATTTTAAAAAAGTGTTCTCAGAAATGAGCTATCATCTCTCAAGATTCATGGCTTTCAAGGCAAATGATCAAACTTATGGCCACATTCGTGGCATAGTTTGTTCAAATAATCTCATATTGTGCAAAAGGGTTCATATTGGAATGACAAACAATGTTGCCTAAGGAAGTTTTCATTTT
>NW_021190305.1:0-570 GCF_002162155.2 Triticum dicoccoides | reverse complement strand
AAAACCACTCCCCATTTGGACTCTCCTAGCTCCCTCTACCTATAAATTAGCCCCTTCCCTCGAAATTCGCGGATGAACCCTAGCCTCTTCCTCCTCCGTGTGCCGGACAAATCTTCCCCCGCCGCCGGACATGTCCACGCCGCCGTCCCCGGGCCAATCCCGCCTTGCCACGTCATCGGCCGCCTCCCTCTCTCTCCTCCGCGCCCGCCGCCTGCCCGCGGGGCCCGACGCCGGCCCGCCCGAGCCGCGAGCGGGCCCGTGCGCCCGAGCCCCCGCGCGCCGCCCGGCTCCCTGCCGTGCCTCGCCGGCGATTCCCGCCGCAGTGCCCGCTTCCCGCTCCCCGCCGCCGCACCGGCAACCGCGCCGCACGCGCCTCCTCTCCCGCCGCCGCCCGCGCGCGCCGCCTTGCTCCGCCGCCCCGCCGCCTTCGTGCCTCGCCGGCCGCGAGCTCTGCCGCCTGCCGCCGCCGCCCCGCGCGCCCGCCGGAGCTTCCCCGCGCCTCTCCTCGCCGGATCCGTCGCCTCCGCCGCCCACCGACCTCGCCAGAGACCACCCGTCCTCGCCGGAGTC
>NW_021190304.1:0-510 GCF_002162155.2 Triticum dicoccoides | reverse complement strand
AAATGCCTGAAAAATAACAAATGAAGTTAGAAAGGGTTGTAAATTGATGATTTGGCTTTGAATGGTGCATTTTGAACACAGAAAAACAATGGAGTTCAAATATGTGTAACAGACGAGTTTCCGTATGAAACTCTGATACTTCGAAAGAGATTATCCGTTTTGTACACGAAGTGCATCCAGTTTTTGCCGTAACCCTCTCTACTTTCTCGCACATGCTATGTGGGTGAAATGATGATACCATGCCAACTTGGAACCTTTTCAGAGTTCATTTCAAATGCTTTTCCATTTCATGGTCTTATAGCTCAAAATAATCAGTAAATGCATGAAAAATAACAAATGAAGTCAGAAAGGGTTTTAAATTGATGATGTGGCTTTGAATGGTGCATTTTGAACAGAGAAAAACAAGGGAGTTCAAATAAGTTCAAAAAATGAAATCCCTTTGTAAAAGATGAGTTTCCATATGAAACCCAGATACTTCGAAAGAGATTGTCCATTTTGTACACGAAGTGC
>NW_021190303.1:0-1855 GCF_002162155.2 Triticum dicoccoides | reverse complement strand
ACCTACATGTAGTTCTGAACTTAGCCTCCGTGGTGAGCTTCTCCTGCTCGCTGGCCAGAGGCTGCCCGTGCTCGGTCGCCTTGCTGGGGGTCGCCGAGTTTGTGCTTGAAGGCATCTCTAACTCCGATAGTTAGTGTATGGAAACTACTCAGAAATTGCAGCTCGGTGAGGTCGGCAGGACTGTGAAGGAAGCTGCTAGCTTAGATGTAATTTCAGACGTAGTAACACACTCACAGTACCACCGGGGCAGCTAACAATTGATCCGGTGTCTGAACCACACAAATTTATCTTCTTACTCATCGCATGAATACACTCCCCCGCTTCTCTTCTGAAATCGTGAGCAGGCAATGGTTTGTTTGGGGATTACCTTGATCATCGTAGAGCTTCCAGTGAAGATGGCGGCGACAGTCGGGGGCGCATCGAAGGGGCTCGAAGGGAGAGATGGACGCGTGCGAACGCTTCATTCTCGGCTCCGGCCCTGGCCTGCTACGGAAGGCGCCGAGGCGGACGGGAGACGCCGGTTCGGGAGAAGCGCGAGGATGATGAGGGCTGGAGGGGCGGCAGAGCAGGGCGAGGGGAAGTCCACCCGCGTCCTACGCTCGTCGTTGGCACGGCTGCCTCCGCGGCATCCTCCACCTAGCGACGGGATGGGGGGCTCTGTGCCAATGGCGTGGGGGCGGTGACGGGATCTGAGGGCCTCATTCTCGCCCACATAACCAGAGGAGTTAGCGAGGAAGATGCGGCGTGCGTGGGGCGTGGACGAAGGATTGTCTGGCGGGATTAGCGGTTTGTTGATGTGCTCCATCCGGTCGATCTGACCGGGCAGAACATCGAATCTGAACCATTCGATTGGCTGGCAGACCACGAAATTACTATGGACTCTTAAATTTGAGTAATTGGATTAGATCTAAGGGCTCTAATTATCCTGTGTACATTTGCTTGGGTGGTTTTAGGGGAATTCATGTTTGCTCTTTTAATAGTAGTATAGATAATTGTTCACTCGGTAGGCAGGCAACACACCTGAGATCTCATTTATTCCAACTTCTACAGCCTCACATCAGGAACATACAAATGTGGCACCATCCTCACACAGTTTGGTTCTTAAATTGAGATAAATAAAACCACTTTCGACTACTTTTCTGACTTTACAGATAGAAATTTGCAGAAAGAAAAAAGGGGATGGTACATAAGACCACTATACTATTTTAACAGAATATGCTAAGGGGTAAAGATGTCCTCATTATCTATACAGATAGTGCTAATATGGAGCAAAATTATCTAAAAGATATGGCAGAAATTAAATTGGTAATGTCATAACCCTATTTAAGGTTACCATAACATATGTTCCCTTATTGTATGAAATACACTCTGCTTTTCAGCATCATACCAGGGCAAATACCAGGGCACCTAAAATACCTACGTAGTGGTATACATGTTCAAAAGTGCGGCCAACTGGCCAACAACAAACCCAAAACTGTTTCACAGGGAAAAAGAAGTCCACAATTTTCATCTAAAGGAAAGTTTTGAGGCTTCAAATCATCTTCATGGCCAAAATGGGAACATTCTTTCATGGAAAGCTAGGTTGAAGATTGCACTAAAATTGCAATGGCCATTTCACAACATAAAGATACAGAGTGTGCAGAAATACTACTAATTGATACTTCAAAGCGTTTACAGGATGCCCTGATCTCTCACTCTCAGTTACGATATGTGTGTCAATATGACATGATGAAGGACAAGTTGATAGCAGTGCTATGCTTTCTTCTCTAATGAATGACAAAATGAAACATACCAATTTTCATTCCGGTCATGTTTCATGTAAATCTGAATCTAGCCGGCACTTCCCCTCTGCAAG
>NW_021190302.1:0-1297 GCF_002162155.2 Triticum dicoccoides | reverse complement strand
TGTGGGATGAAGCGGCCCGGACCGACCTTACACGTACTCTTACGTGAGACAGGTTCCACCGATTGACATGCACTTGGTGCATAAGGTGGCTAGCGGGTGCCAGTCTCTCCCACTTTAGTCGGAACGGATTCGATGAAAAGGGTCCTTATGAAGGGTAAATAGCAATTGGCATATCACGTTGTGGTCTTGCGTAGGTAAGAAACGTTCTTGCTAGAAACCCATAGCAGCCACGTAAAACATGCAACAACAATTAGAGGACGTCTAACTTGTTTTTGCAGGGTATGCTATGTGATGTGATATGGCCAAGAAGAATGTGATGAATGATATGTGATGTATGAGATTGATCATGTTCTTGTAATAGGATTCACGACTTGCATGTCGATGAGTATGACAACCGGCAGGAGCCATAGGAGTTGCCTTTATTTATTGTATGACCTGCGTGTCATTGAAGAACGCCATGTAAACTACTTTACTTTATTGATAAACGCGTTAGTCATAGAAGTAGAAGTAGTCATTGGCGTGACAACTTCATGAAGACACGATGATGGAGATCATGATGATGGAGATCATGGTGTCGTGCCGGTGACGATGATGATCATGGAGCCCCGAAGATGAAGATCAAAAGGAGCAAAATGATATTGGCCATATCATGTCACTATTTGATTGCATGTGATGTTTATCATGTTTATGCATCTTGTTTGCTTAGGACGACGGTAGTAAATAAGATGATCCCTTACAAAATTTCAAGAAGTGTTCTCCCCTAACTGTGCACCGTTGCTACAGTTCGTTGCTTCTAAACACCACGTGATGATCGGGTGTGATGGATTCTTACGTTCACATACAACGGGTGTAAGACAGTTTTACACAGTGAAAACACTTAGGGTTAACTTGACGAGCCTAGCATGTGCAGACATGGCCTCGGAACACGGAGACCGAAAGGTCGAGCATGAGTCGTATGGTAGATACGATCAACATGAAGATGTTCACCGATGATGACTAGTCCGTCTCACGTGATGATCGGACACGGCCTAGTTGACTCGGATCATGTGATCACTTAGATGACCAGAGGGATGTCTATCTAAGTGGGAGTTCATAAGATGAACTTAATTATCCTGAACATAGTCAGAAGACCTTTTGCAAATTATGTCGTAAGCTCGCGCTTTAGTTCCACTGTTTAGATATGTTCCTAGAGAAAATATAGTTGAAAGTTGATAGTAGCGATTATGCGATCAGTAGAAAGCTTATGTCCTTAATGCACCGCTCAGTGTGCTGAACCCCAACGTCGTTTGTCGATGTT
>NW_021190301.1:0-1079 GCF_002162155.2 Triticum dicoccoides | reverse complement strand
CTCTGGGTCCCCAAAATGCTGAGTAATAGTGCACGAAACGGACAAGAATCAGCCAAATATGTGAGTGTTGATGACCGACATGTAAACGCACCCCGGGGTTCGTCAATCGTGGAAATGACTCCGGGACCCCAAAACAGAGTAATAGTCCAAGAAACGGCCCAGAATCGGCCAAAACTGTGATTGTTGATGACGGACACGTAAGCACACCTTGGGGTTCAGCAACTATGGAAATTGCTTCAGGACCCCAAAAAGATAAATAATAGTCCATGAAACGGGTCAGAATTGGACAAAACTTTGAGTGTTGACGACGAACACATGAACGCACCCCGGGGTTCATCAATCATGGAAATCGCTCTGGGTCCCTAAAACGCTGAGTAATAGTGCACGAAACCAAGAGTAATAGTCCATGAAACGAGAATCACTTTGGGACCCCAAAACGGTGAGTAATAGTCCATGAAACGGGCCATAAACTGCCGAAACCGCGAGTGTTGATGATCGACACGTAAGCGCACCTTGGAGTTCGATAACCATGGAAATCACTCCGGGACCCCGAAACGGTGAGTAATAGTGCATGAAGCGGGCCAGAATCGGTCAAAATTGCGAGTGTTGATGACCAACACGTAAGCACACCTTGGGGTTCAACAACTATGGAAATCGCTTCGGGTCCCGAAAACGATGAGTAATATTCCACGAAATGGGTCGGAATTGGACAAAACTGTGAGAGTTGACGACGGACACATAAACGTGCCCCGGGGTTCAGCAATCGTGGAAATCGCTCTGGGTCCCCAAAATGCTGAGTAATAGTGCACGAAACGGACAAGAATCAGCCAAATATGTGAGTGTTGATGACCGACATGTAAACGCACCCCGGGGTTCGTCAATCGTGGAAATGACTCCGGGACCCCAAAACAGAGTAATAGTCCAAGAAACGGCCCAGAATCGGCCAAAACTGTGATTGTTGATGACGGACACGTAAGCACACCTTGGGGTTCAGCAACTATGGAAATTGCTTCAGGACCCCAAAAAGATAAATAATAGTCCATGAAACGGGTCAGAATTGGACAAAACTTTGAGTGTTG
>NW_021190300.1:0-858 GCF_002162155.2 Triticum dicoccoides | reverse complement strand
CGGCGATGCAGGGCTTCCGGGGAGCTGTGGAGCGGTGGGGAGGAAGAGGGAGTCGAGGCGGAGCTCCTGAGCTAGTCGGGGGAGCGAGGGGTGGCCGGAGATGGCTGCTATGGCGAACGGCGGCGACGGTGGTGTTCGGCCGTGTGAGAGAGAGAGCGAAGGAGAGGAGGGGAGAGCCGGGGGAGAGTGAGAGAGAGCAGGGGGGATCGGGACGGCCTGCGGGAGTCGTCCACGCGGCCAGGAGCGCGTCGGCAAGCAGGAGGTGGCCGCGCGGCCGTGCGCGCGCGAGCACGCAGCAGCTTCGGGGCGAGGGGAGGAAGACGACGGAGAGCTGCAGTGGTGGGCTGGGCCACTGCTGGCTGGGCCGGCCAGCTGGCTGGGCCGCACAGTGGAGGAGCCCAGGTAAGTTTTCCCCCTTTTTTTTATTTCTGTTTCTGTTTTATTTAATATATCTGCAACTTTGTTGAATTAAATAAAATACCTATGCAAGTTCAAAAATCACCAAACTATTCCTGGCCCATAGTTGGATTATTTCCAACATGAAACATTTTAGTTTGGAGATATTTGAGCATTTAAATATTTTATATTATTTTAAATGCCCAAATTCAAATATTTATGATTTAATTCAAAAACCCTAGGATGGCCTAGGAAAATGTGCACCATTTTTGGCAGAGGTTCTGAACCAAGACAAAAATGATGGGCATTTTAGAAGGGCATTTCAGGTTCATTGAAGAATTATTTTAGTAACCCTAGTTGGTTTCAGAGGGGACTGGGGGTTCTGTCATCCCCATTTCAAGTTTCTGATGAAAGAGTAAACATGATGCAACACTCTAATGCATGACTAGCTAGGTTGTGACA
>NW_021190299.1:0-1626 GCF_002162155.2 Triticum dicoccoides | reverse complement strand
GGTATTGCAATGCCTCGAAACAAGGCCTAGGGTTCATACTTTCACTAGTGCAAGTTCTCTCAACAAGGACAATATAATTAGATCATATAACTATCCATAAATATGCAACAAAGAGTCACTCCAAAGTCACTAATAGCGGAGAACAAACGAAGAGATTATTGTAGGGTACGAAACCACCTCAAAGTTATTCTTTCCGATCAATCCATTGGGCTATCCCTATAAGTGTCACAAACAACCCTAGAGTTTGTAGTAAAATAACACCTTAAGACACAAATAAACCAAAACCCTAATGTCACCTAGATACTCCAATGTCACCTCAAGTATCCGCGGGTATGATTATACGATATGCATCACACAATCTCAGATTCATCTATTCAACCAACACAAAGAACTTCAAAGAGTGCCCCAAAGTTTCTACCGAAGAGTCAAGACGGAAACGTGTGCCAACCCCTATGCATAGATTCCCAAGGTCACGGAACCCGCAAGTTGAACACCAAAACATATATCAAGTGAATCAATAGAATGCCCCATTGTCACTACGGGTATCCCACGCAAGACATACATCAAGTGTTCTCAAATCCTTAAAGACTCAATGTGATAAGATAACTTCAAAGGGAAAACTCAATCCATTACAAGAAGGTAGAGGGGGAGAAACATCATAAGATCCAACTATAGTAGCAAAGATCGCGGTGCATCAAGATCGTGCCAAATCAAGAACACGAGAGAGAGAGAGAGAAATCAAACACATAGCTACTGGTACATACCCTCAGCACCGAGGGTGAACTACTCCCTCCTCGTCATGGAGAGCACCGGGATGATGAAGATGGCCACCGGTGATGATTCGCCCCTCCGGTAGGGTGCCGGAACAGGGTCCTAATGAAGGAAATATGCCCTTGAGGCAATAATAAAGTTATTATTTATTTCCTTATAATCATGATAAATGTTTATTATTCATGCTAGAATTGTATTTACCGGAAACATAATACATGTGTGAATACATAGACAAACAAAGTGTCACTAGTATGCCTCTACTTGACTAGCTCGTTAATCAAAGATGGTTATGTTTCCTAACCATGAACAATGAGTTGTTATTTGATTAACGAGGTCATATCATTAGTAGAATGATCTGATTGACATGACTCGTTCCATTAGCTTAGCACCCGATCGTTTAGTATGTTGCTATTGCTTTCTTCATGACTTATACATGTTCCTATGACTATGAGATTATGCAACTCCCGTTTACCGAGGAACACTTTGGGTACTACCAAACGTCACAACGTAACTGGGTGATTATAAAGGAGTACTACAGGTGTCTCCAATGGTCGATGTTGGGTTGGCGTATTTCGAGATTAGGATTTGTCACTCCGATTGTCGGAGAGGTATCTCTGGGCCCTCTCGGTAATACACATCACATAAGCCTTGCAAGCATTACAACTAATATGTTAGTTGTGAGATGATGTATTACGGAACGAGTAAAGAGACTTGCCGGTAACGAGATTGAACTAGGTATTGGATACCGACGATCGAATCTCGGGCAAGTAACATACCGATGACAAAGGGAACAACGTATGTTGTTATGCGGTCTGACCGATAAAGATCTTCGTAGAATATGTAGGAGCCAATATG
>NW_021190298.1:0-1624 GCF_002162155.2 Triticum dicoccoides | reverse complement strand
GGTATTGCAATGCCTCGAAACAAGGCCTAGGGTTCATACTTTCACTAGTGCAAGTTCTCTCAACAAGGACAATATAATTAGATCATATAACTATCCATAAATATGCAACAAAGAGTCACTCCAAAGTCACTAATAGCGGAGAACAAACGAAGAGATTATTGTAGGGTACGAAACCACCTCAAAGTTATTCTTTCCGATCAATCCATTGGGCTATCCCTATAAGTGTCACAAACAACCCTAGAGTTTGTAGTAAAATAACACCTTAAGACACAAATAAACCAAAACCCTAATGTCACCTAGATACTCCAATGTCACCTCAAGTATCCGCGGGTATGATTATACGATATGCATCACACAATCTCAGATTCATCTATTCAACCAACACAAAGAACTTCAAAGAGTGCCCCAAAGTTTCTACCGAAGAGTCAAGACGGAAACGTGTGCCAACCCCTATGCATAGATTCCCAAGGTCACGGAACCCGCAAGTTGAACACCAAAACATATATCAAGTGAATCAATAGAATGCCCCATTGTCACTACGGGTATCCCACGCAAGACATACATCAAGTGTTCTCAAATCCTTAAAGACTCAATGTGATAAGATAACTTCAAAGGGAAAACTCAATCCATTACAAGAAGGTAGAGGGGGAGAAACATCATAAGATCCAACTATAGTAGCAAAGATCGTGGTGCATCAAGATCGTGCCAAATCAAGAACACGAGAGAGAGAGAGAAATCAAACACATAGCTACTGGTACATACCCTCAGCACCGAGGGTGAACTACTCCCTCCTCGTCATGGAGAGCACCGGGATGATGAAGATGGCCACCGGTGATGATTCGCCCCTCCGGTAGGGTGCCGGAACAGGGTCCTAATGAAGGAAATATGCCCTTGAGGCAATAATAAAGTTATTATTTATTTCCTTATAATCATGATAAATGTTTATTATTCATGCTAGAATTGTATTTACCGGAAACATAATACATGTGTGAATACATAGACAAACAAAGTGTCACTAGTATGCCTCTACTTGACTAGCTCGTTAATCAAAGATGGTTATGTTTCCTAACCATGAACAATGAGTTGTTATTTGATTAACGAGGTCATATCATTAGTAGAATGATCTGATTGACATGACTCGTTCCATTAGCTTAGCACCCGATCGTTTAGTATGTTGCTATTGCTTTCTTCATGACTTATACATGTTCCTATGACTATGAGATTATGCAACTCCCGTTTACCGAGGAACACTTTGGGTACTACCAAACGTCACAACGTAACTGGGTGATTATAAAGGAGTACTACAGGTGTCTCCAATGGTCGATGTTGGGTTGGCGTATTTCGAGATTAGGATTTGTCACTCCGATTGTCGGAGAGGTATCTCTGGGCCCTCTCGGTAATACACATCACATAAGCCTTGCAAGCATTACAACTAATATGTTAGTTGTGAGATGATGTATTACGGAACGAGTAAAGAGACTTGCCGGTAACGAGATTGAACTAGGTATTGGATACCGACGATCGAATCTCGGGCAAGTAACATACCGATGACAAAGGGAACAACGTATGTTGTTATGCGGTCTGACCGATAAAGATCTTCGTAGAATATGTAGGAGCCAATATG
>NW_021190297.1:0-1523 GCF_002162155.2 Triticum dicoccoides | reverse complement strand
TTGTAGATCAATAGCTCGCGTTGTTGCTTCCCTGTGTTTATTTTGATATGTTCCTAGAGAAAATTGTGTTGAAAAATGTTAGTAGCAATGTTGCGGATTTGATCCGTGATCTGAGGTTAAATCCTCATTGCTGCACAGAAGAATTATGTCCTTAATGCACCGCTAGGTGACAGACCTATTGCAGGAGCAGATGCAGAAGTTATGAACGTCTGGCTAGCTCAATATGATGACTACTTGATAGTTTAGTGCACCATGCTTAACGGCTTAGAATCGGGACTTCAAAGACGTTTTGAACGTCATGGACCATATGAGATGTTCCAGGAATTGAAGTTAATATTTCAAGCAAATACCCGAGTTGAGAGATATGAAGTCTCCAACAAGTTCTATAGCTAAAAGATGGAGGAGAATCGCTCAACTAGTGAGCATGTGCTCAGATTGTCTGGGTACTTCAATCGCTTGAATTCAGAGGGAGTTAATCTTCCAGATAAGATAGTGATTGACAGAATTCTCTAGTCACCATCACCAAGTTAGTAGAACTTCGTGATGAACTATAGTATGCAAGGGATGATGAAAATGATTCCCGAGCTCTTCGTGATGTTGAAATCAACGAAGGTAGAAATCAAGAAAGAGCATCAAGTGTTGATGGTTGACAAGATCACTAGTTTCAAGAAAAGGGCAAAGGGAAAGAAAGGGGAACTTCAAGTAGATTGACAAGCAAGTTGTCACTCCCACGAAGAAGCCTAAAGCTGAACCAAAGCCTGAAACTGAGTGCTTACACTGCAAAGGAAATGGTCACTGGAAGCGGAACTACCCTAAATATTTGGTGGATAAGAAGGATGGCAAAGTGAAAAGGGGTATATTTGATATACAGGTGTTTGATGTGTGCTTTACTAGTGTTTATAGCAACCCCTCGGTATTTGGTACTGGTTCAGTTGCTAAGAGTAGTAACTCGAAAGGGGAGTTGCAGAATAAACAGAAACTAGTTAAGGGTGAAGTGATGATGTGTGTTGAAAGTAGTTTCAAGATTGATATGATCATCATCGCACACTCCCTATTCTTTCGGGATTAGTGTTGAACCTAAATAAATGTTATTTGGTGTTTGCGTTGAGCATGAATATGATTTGATCATGTTTATTGCAATACGGTTATTCATTTAAGTAAGAGAATAAACTGTTGTTCTATTTACATGAATAAAACCTTATATGGTTACACACCCAATGAAAATGGTTCATTGGATCTCGATCGTAGTGATACACATATTCATAATATTGATGCCAAAAGATGCAAAGTTAATAATGATAGTGCAACTTATTTGTGGCACTGCCGTTTGGGTCATATCAGTGTAAAGCGCATGAAGAAACTCCATAAAGATGGATTTTCGGAATCACTTGGTTATGAATCATTTGATGCTTGCGAACCGTGCCTTTTGGGCAAGATGACTAAAACTCCGTTCTTCGGAACAATGGAACGAGTTACTGACTTGTTGGAAATAATACATACCGATGTATGCGATCCAATGAGTG
>NW_021190296.1:0-1201 GCF_002162155.2 Triticum dicoccoides | reverse complement strand
TTTTTAGTTCGCAAAGACATTCTTGAATCTATAGTTAAATGTAAATTTGACCAACTGAACTTAATATATCAGTCAATCATTTATTAAACAATGCAGCTTGACTTTTCACTGTGGTTTCAACATGCATCAAAGGTTCTCACATGATAATATCCCAGATGAAAATTATAAATATAGCACGATGCTCTATATGTGTCACAGAAATAACAATAGGAAAGAATTGCAATATAAAATTAAATAAGAAAAAGATTGGAAAAAACTGACACATAGTTCCATAGTAGAATAGCAGGAAAACAATGTTCATGTATAAACACTAAAATTCAGGATCCCTTTTGCTGTACTTAATGGGAACCGTGTAACTAAGAAACATATCCAACTCAAGTACTACTTTCAACTACGTACATGTATGGCCAATATTTGTTAAATTTTACTACCTAATCTACAACAAAAACGTGTACAATCTGGAAGTTCAACTGCTTTCAATACAAGTTTCTTCGTGTTTCTAGTTTTTCTTAGGAGATAACAACACAACTTAACAAATTGAATCAAATGGGATTAAGGATTGCAGTACAAGGAAACAGAAGAGAGGAGGAGAGGGTGACATACCTCCATGGACATGCATATCGCCCCACCTCGCTTGTCCTTCTTCTTCTGGTCCTTCTGCTCCCTGCTCATCTATCCCCTTCCTCTCTTTTTCTCTGCACATGGACATGGGAAGCACCAAATTGATGCCACCCAAGTACTCCCATGTCAACAACATCCACATTTGAGTAAAAAGTAACGTTCTCCACGACCTATTTGAGGATTCAGCAATATATCTTATCAACATGCCCTAGAGCTCTTCTTGGGGCAAAATCAGAAAAGAAACCATGCTTAACAGTAACACAAGTGGGGCAAAATCAGAAAAACAAGCCATGGTTAAGAGTAACACGAGAGGGAATCAAACAAATTGCAATATCCATGGCTTCTTTTGGGGCAAAATTAGTATATCTTCAGACAAAAGCAAACAGAACACACACACACACACACACACACACACACACACACACACACACACACACACACACACACACACATACATACAGATATATCCTATCTAGAACCTCTATGCATACATGGACATAGGTCAGAATATGGCCAACACATGTACTTTGTAAAGGGAAAACTTTGTTTTTGCCACTCTAGCTTTTACCAATTTTTCTTA
>NW_021190295.1:0-626 GCF_002162155.2 Triticum dicoccoides | reverse complement strand
ATTCAAAGCCACATCATCAATTTACAACCCTCTCTGACTTCATTTGTTATTTTTCATGCATTTACTGATTATTTTGACCTATAAGACCATGAAGTTCAAAAGCATTTGAAATGAACTCTGAAAAGGTTCCAAGTTGGCATGGTATCATCATTTCACCCACATAACATGTGCGAGAAAGTAGAGAGGATTACAGCAAAAACTGGATGCACTTCGTGTACAAAACGGACAATCTCTTTCTAAGTATCAGGGTTTCATACAGAAACTCGTCTGTTACAAAGGGATTTCATTTTGTTAACTTATTTGAACTCCATTGTTTTTCTGTGTTCAAAATGCAATTCAAAGCCACATCATCAATTTACAACCCTTTTTGACTTCATTTGTTATTTTTCATGCATTTACAGATTATTTTGACCTATAAGACCATGAAGTTGAAAAGCATTTGAAATGAACTCTGAAAAGGTTCCAAGTTGGCATGGTATCATCATTTCACCCACATAGCATGTGCGAGAAAGTAGAGAGGGTTACGGCAAAAACTGGATGCACTTCGTGTACAAAATAGACAATCTCTTTCGAAGTATCAGGGTTTCATACGGAAACTCGTCTGTTACAAAGGGATTTCATTTTTT
>NW_021190294.1:0-1161 GCF_002162155.2 Triticum dicoccoides | reverse complement strand
GCAGCCCCCAGCGTAAGTTCATAGTTAGCTTTCTACTGTCAGGCGCGCATGAGTGCTTTTTCATTTGTTGATATCTTGCTTGTTGATTTGTGTAGGAGCAGAGCAGCCATATCAGGAGCGCCCGGAAGCTGGTCCCAAAGTGCCATCTTCTTCGACTATGCCGCCAAGGGAGGAGTCCCCTGCAAGGGAGCGCTCTCCGGCAAGGGAGAACTCTCCGGCAAGGGGCAGCACCGTCGATCCTGCGGCGGCCGAGACCGCAACTGCAGATCTTGGCACAGGTAATTCACTTGTCCAAAAACTTTCCCTTGGGTTCTTCTTCTTCTGATTTTCTTCTCTTGGATTTTTGATTGATTTTTCTCCCTTCTTCGTTCTTCAGACCCATCTGCTGCTGAGCCAATGGAGACAGAGGGCGCCGGCGAGGAAGGCGCGCATGGCAGCACTAACGACGCCGCCGCCAACGAAGAAGGGGCCGGTGCTGATGAGACCGCCGGCGAGGAGGCCGCCAAGGATGCCGCCGCAGAAGCCGGCGAGGGGTCGGGCGATCGCACTGACGACCCTGAGGCCGCAGGAGCGCCAGGCGCTGCGCCGACCGCCGATCCCTCTGCCGCTGCTGTGGAGCCGGGCTCCGAGGAGCCCCAGCCCGGCGCCTACTTGAAGGCCGGCGACGATATCTTCATCAAGCTACCCTGGGCATCGAGCTCCAGGGCGCCGGTCTAGGGGGAAACTTTCGATGAGGAGGTGCTCGCCTCCGCTGGACTGTCGTTGGTCGACACGCCCAGCAGCAGCAGTGGCGAGCCTGAGGAGGAGCAGCTGCTGCGGAAGTTGCTGTCACTCTACCGCGCACGACAAGCCAAGTTGGCTTCCCGGGAAGCGCTTGTCGCGAAGGCGGGAGTTGATATGGAGAAGCACGCGGAGGAGCTCCGGGGCCACAATCAAGAAGCTCTCTGGTCCCTAGCACAGGAGCGGGAGCGACTGGCCGAGGAGCGCACGGCCTTCCTTCTCGAGAAGGCCGAAGCTGAGGAGTAACAAAGGCTGGCCGCCGAGAAGCAGTCCGCGCGAGAAGGCGAATTGGTGCAGTGGAAGACCAACCTTGACAGCTACGAGGAGGAGCTCGCCGAGCGCGAGCAAGCACTTGGCGGGGCGCTCAAGGAAGCAAAGGAC
>NW_021190293.1:43336-54861 GCF_002162155.2 Triticum dicoccoides | reverse complement strand
CTTGTTCTTGCTCCAATGTTCATCCTTCTCCAAGCTAGGCCCTTCATTTGTAAGCAAAACAAATGTATCCAATTTAGGCAGCATCATATTCTCATGAACATTAGAATCATTACCAAGAAACGAAAGTACCTGGTAATTTAGTTGGCGTGCACGAGCTCTAGTAATTGGTCCAGTATGTATAGCAGCAGGGGCTGTGGGTGTAACAATTGTATTGATGTCCTCATCATCCTCCCCTTCTTGAAATGAAGTCGTCCTCGACGGAAGTTCATCTTCCTCACCCAAATAAGGCTTCAAATCTGCAATGTTAAAAGTGGGACTAACCCCAAAATCTGCAGGCAGCTCAAGTTTATATGCAGTATCATTTATTTTCTCTAACACCTTAAAGGGACCATCAGCACGTGGCATTAACTTTGATTTGCTATAGAGAAAATAAATGATTTGCGCAAATCAAAGTTAATGTCACGTGCTGATGGTCCCTTTAAGGTGTTAGAGAAAATAAATGATAATGCATATAAACTTGAGCTGCCTGTAGATTTTGGGGTTAGTCCCACTTTTAACATTGCAGATTTGAAGCCTTATTTGGGTGAGGAAGATGAACTTCCGTCGAGGACGACTTCATTTCAAGAAGGGGAGGATGATGAGGACATCAATACAATTGTTACACCCACAGCCCCTGCTGCTATACATACTGGACCAATTACTAGAGCTCGTGCACGCCAACTAAATTACCAGGTACTTTCGTTTCTTGGTAATGATTCTAATGTCCATGAGAATATGATGCTGCCTAAATTGGATACATTTGTTTTGCTTACAAATGAAGGGCCTAGCTTGGGGAAGGATGAACATTGGAGCAAGAACAAGCATGGAGATGATGGCATGCGCAAGGGAAACAAGAACGGAGTTACAAGTGATGATTTCAGGACTTTGAAGCCACCATAATGGGTGCATGAAGCCTTGGACGAAATATACAAGATGCCACTTCATAAATTTCGTCCCGAGGCTATTTTAGGTGCTGCGTCACCTTATTATTGGGCCAGGCCCATGTAATTTCTAAATACATAAGTATAGGCTATTTTTAGAGTCCGTATGTGTGGGGAAACAAGAGATAGGGTTGATTTCGGACCCCTCCACCAAGGGCCACGAAATTCCCCCCTCTTCCTCCATATATACAGCCCTTAGGGCATCGTTTAGACTTTGGGTTTTGTTTAGATTAAAAGTTCGCCATAGCTGCAACTTCGCGTACTTCGTTTGTGTTCAACGACCAGACAAAGGCGTCACATAACCCCACCTTGATCAATAAAGCTTTCATCTTATATTCGCAATATCCAGATTGCAATCTTAGTTTCTTGCTTGTTCTTCGTTTGCTCGCAGGAAACAGACCCTCGTGGTCAGGTTGATCGTGCTCCGGCGTGGTCAATAACCTCTCGGAGTTGGTTTAGCGATTGCTAAGGCGCGACGTCCTCGCACGTTCGTAGTCGGATCGTCAAAGTCGACTTCCACCAAAGCGAAATCCACCATCTCATCGAAAGACGGGACACCTTTGCCTCTATCAGTGGGTGTAACAATTGTATTGATGTCCTCATCATCCTCCCCTTCTTGAAATGAAGTCGTCCTCGACGGAAGTTCATTTTCCTCACCCACATAAGGCTTCAAATCTGCAATGTTAAAAGTGGGACTAACCCCAAAATCTGCAGGCAGCTCAAGTTTATATGCATTATCATTTATTTTCTCTAACACCTTAAAGGGACCATCAGCACGTGGCATTAACTTTGATTTGCGCAAATCAGGAAATCTATCCTTACGCAAATGTAACCAAACAAGATCTCCAGGTGCAAACACAACATGTTTTCTACCCTTATCTCCAGCAAGTTTATATTTAGCATTCATGCGCTCAATGTTTTCCTTAGTTAACTCATGCATTTTTAAAATCAATTCAGCACGTTGTTTAGCATCAAAATTAACCTTCTCCGAAGATGGAAGAGGCAACAAATCAATAGGTGCACGAGGTAGGAAACCATACACAACTTCAAAAGGGCACATCTTAGTAGTAGAATGCAATGAACGATTTATAAGCAAATTCAATATGAGGCAAGCATTCCTCCCACATTTTCTTATTATTCTTCAAAACAGCCCTAAGCATAGTAGACAACGTTCTATTGACTACTTCAGTTTGTCCATCAGTTTGGGGGTGACAAGTAGTACTAAAAAGCAGTTTAGTCCCCAACTTAGCCCATAAACATCTCCAAAAGTGGATAAGAAATTTAGTATCACGATCTGAAACAATAGTTTTTGGCACACCATGCAAGCGAATAATTTCACGAAAGAACAAATCAGCAACATTAACAGCATCATCGCTTTTATGACATGGTATAAAGTGTGCCATTTTCGAGAATCTATCCACGACAACAAATATGCTATCCCTCCCCTTCTTTGTTCGAGGTAAACCTAAAACAAAGTCCATAGATATATCCTCCCAAGGAACACTAGGTACAGGCAAAGGCATATATAAACCATGAGGATTGAGGCGTGACTTAGCTTTTTGACATGTAGTGCAGCGAGCAATAAAACGCTCAACATCCCGTCTCATCTTTGGCCAAAAGAAATGTGTAGCAAGTACGTCCTCCGTCTTCTTCACGCCAAAGTGTCCCATTAATCCTCCTCCATGCGCCTCCTGCAACAACAAAAGACGAACGGAGCTAGCTGGAATGCATAGCTTGTTAGCACGAAACACAAATCCATCGTTAACAACAAACTTGTTCCACATTCTTCCGTCTTTACAATTATGCATTACATCTTTAAAATCAGCATCATGCACATATTGATCTTTGATGGTCTCCAAACCAAATATTTTGAAGTCAAGTTGTGAAAGCATAGTATAGCGACGAGACAAAGCATCAGCAATAACATTTTCTTTTCCCTTCTTGTGTTTAATGACATAAGGGAAAGTCTCAATGAATTCAACCCATTTAGCATGTCTACAATTCAGTTTAGCTTGACTTTTAATATGTTTCAATGATTCATGATCAGAATGTATAACAAATTCTTTGGGCCATAAATAATGTTGCCATGTTTCTAAAGTCCGAACAAGAGCATATAATTCTTTATCATAAGTAGAATAATTCAGACTAGGCCCACTCAATTTTTCAGAAAAGTATGCAACAGGTTTGCCATCTTGTAATAACACACCTCCTAATCCAATTCCACTAGCATCACATTCAAGCTCAAAAGTCTTATTAAAATCAGGAAGTTGGAGTAAAGGAGCATGTGTCAACTTATCTTTCAATACCGTGAAGGCTTCTTCCTGTGCGGTACCCCAAAGAAAAGGCACATCTTTCTTTGTAAGCTCATTAAGAGGTGCAGCAATGGTGCTGAAATCTCTCACAAAACGCCTATAGAATCCAGCGAGGCCAAGAAAACTCCTCACTTGTGTGACCGTTTTGGGCTGTGGCCAACTCTCAATAGCTTCAATCTTGGCTTTATCAACTTCAATTCCCTGTGGAGTAACAACATAGCCAAGAAAAGATACTCGGTCGGTGCAAAAGGTGCACTTCCTGATGAGGACATCAATACAATTGTTACACCCACAGCCCCTGCTGCTATACATACTGGACCAATTACTAGAGCTCGTGCACGCCAACTAAATTACCAGGTACTTTCGTTTCTTGGTAATGATTCTAATGTTCATGAGAATATGATGCTGCCTAAATTGGATACATTTGTTTTGCTTACAAATGAAGGGCCTAGCTTGGAGAAGGATGAACATTGGAGCAAGAACAAGCATGGAGATGATGGCATGCGCAAGGGGAACAAGAACGGAGTTACAAGTGATGATTTCAGGACTTTGAAGCCACCATAATGGGTGCATGAAGCCTTGGACGAAATATACAAGATGCCACTTCATAAATTTCGTCCCGAGGCTATTTTAGGTGCTGCGTCACCTTATTATTGGGCCAGGCCCATGTAAGTTCGAAATACATAAGTATAGGCTATTTTTAGAGTCCGTATGTGTGGGGAAACAAGAGATAGGGTTGATTTCGGACTCCTCCACCAAGGGCCACGAAATTCCCCCCTCTTCCTCCATATATACAGCCCTTAGGGCATCGTTTAGACTTTGGGTTTTGTTTAGATTAAAAGTTCGCCATAGCTGCAACTTCGCGTACTTCGTTTGTGTTCAACGACCAGACAAAGGCGTCACAGAACCCCACCTTGATCAATAAAGCTTTCATCTTATATTCGCAATATCCAGATTGCAATCTTAGTTTCTTGCTTGTTCTTCGTTTGCTCGCAGGAAACAGACCCTCGTGGTCAGGTTGATCGTGCTCCGGCGTGGTCAATAACCTCTCGGAGTTGGTTTAGCGATTGCTAAGGCGCGACGTCCTCGCACGTTCGTAGTCGGATCGTCAAAGTCGACTTCCACCAAAGCGATATCCATCATCTCATCGAAAGATCGGGACCCTCGCCTCTATCAATGAATCAAGTTCACTCAAATGTGGACAATGAAATAGCACTATTGGTACCGATCCTTGTCAATTCTCACACCTACACAAGTAAGGCTTACAGTGGAGCTCGGTGAGGATAGTGGCACAAAAATTTAATGCAAAATGTTAGCAAGAGTCAATAATGTTGAAAGAGATTCACAAATTTGCAAGCGAAACAAGTAGACCAATAGCAATGAAAGGTACACGGAAACACACACACGGATAGATAAATGGGGTCGTGCAACCAAGGAATGAGCTCAAAATGTGGAATCCACCAAAACGCTCGTGTTGCACAACTCAAGAGAGACGCTAGCACGATTGCTCAATAGGCGGATACGACACTTGTGCACAACCTACAAGATGCAAAATGGATAAACTTTCTATCCCAAGTATGCTATGTATGTATGGTTCCCGGTGTTTCTCTCAAGCATGAAAGCATATGATGTAGATTTGACAATCTTATGTGCAATGGGGTATGATGCTATGGCACTTGCTCACGAGCTCTTTTCTCTCTTTTTGCTTAAAAGCTTTTTTTCTCCTTTTTTCTATGGCCTCTTTTGCACAATGCACAAACCAAGATAGCAATTGTGTATATGCGGGAACAAACTTGAGGCACAATGGATGATATGATACCAATATGATATGGTATGTATGCAATGGATGGTATAGATCACTAATGTGCACAAGTAACGTTGCCGGCAATACTCAAATGGCTAGTCTCGATAGGCAAGTAACGCAAAATGGGCTAGGGGTTAACAATGCAATTGCAAGGGAATATACAAAGGTGTCGTCGAGGTTACCGTCCTTTGCGATAATGAGTGGCGGTGTTCTTGGTGTAGGTACCAAGATGATGGAGACTCGTCCCTAAGTAGCCGAAACACCTTAGGAAACGGAAAAACCGCGAACTCAAAATCTCAAACGTCAAATGTCAAATGGTGGTAGCGGAAAGCGGTGGTGGTGTTGTACTAGGCAATGCGGAAGTGGAATGATGGGCTATACACGAGTCGGAGTTGAAGTTGCCGTCCCTAAGTAGCCGAAACACCTTAGGAGACACAAGCCACAACTCAAAAAAACTCAAACAACACTTGGGTTAAGTTTGGGTGGCGGAAGTGTATGGTGGGCACGCCTATGCGGAAGTGGTGGTGGTGGTGGTTGATGAAGAAGCAACCGTCCCTAAGTAGCCGAAACACCTTAGGAGACTCAAGTCACTACTCAAACAACCACATATGCAATGGGGAACAAAATGGGTTAGGTTGCGGAAGTCGGTGGTGGTAATGCGGATGATATGGTGGAGGGCCTAGGCAAACTTGCCAAATTTCAGAAAATATGATGGAGTCAAATGGTGTTGGTGTTATTTTTGTGGGATGGGGGATGTCAAGAGCTTCAAAACGAGCTAAAGAACGTCAAAATCGGACTCCGGATGTATTAGTTATGGCCGAAACGGTGAAACGAAAAAAAACTGAAATGACAGGGGCCGGACATCCGGGGCTCGGGCCGGATTTCCGGGACCTGATGTCCAGAACCTTGTGCGAAAATGCACTCCAGGAGCCGGATGTCCGGGATAATGGCCGGATTTCCGGGCTGGCCGGATGTCCGGGCTCCAAATCCGAGGATGAACTCGAGGAACTCGATTTTGTGGCGGAAAATTGAGATTTCGGGGTCAAAATTGAAGAGATTTGGTGGATGGAAGGTGGGGAAACTTGGGGGAAGCTAGATCCACTTGAAACCAAGCAAATCCATGGATCAAAATCAACAAAACATCATCAAACCAACAAATCACAAAAAATTTTGGGGGCTATTTTTGGTGGGGATTTTCGGATTTAGGACGAAATCAACAAAATCAAGCTAGAAATCACGGGGTAGGGGCTCCAAAAACGTGATCAACCTGGCTCTGATACCATAATGATGTAGGGTTGATGAGGACATGACTACCTTGGATATGACCAAAAATATTGCATATATGCATATTTGTCAGGTGATTTCTAGTGCAAACTATTCAATAATCTATTTATGTTATCCAGAACAAAAATACTTCACACACTTTTGTGTTTTGTCTAATTGCAGGTGTATGGGACATTTGTACAACCCACATATGAAGATAAGGAAGAAAGAAATGTTTATTTGCTGTCCAAAAAGTTCTCTCACGTCACTTTTGGCCCAAGAGAAGATAGAGTTGTTGTATATCCTGCTTGGCAGTTATTTTTCATCATTATCTTCACTGCCGTTGTGATCTTCACTTATATCTTGCTGTCAAGAGCTACTTAGTATCCTTCATTGATGCTAGTTTTGCTACGCCGTGACCTCATTAGTGTTCTAGGCTCGCGTCTCTAGTCCGGTCTAGCCTAGGACCAGCACAGTACCGTCGTTGAGCGTTTATTCAACATTGCATCTTTGAATTGATTATTGGTAATCTTTTGCTACCATATATAGCCAACCCAGCTCCACATATTTCTACACCGTGTATACGTACGCTCCCCTGGCAATCGCTTTACTCAATATTCGGAGTTACTTGACACCGCTGGTTGCCGATCACCGCCTGCTGCATGGTAAGAACTTGTAAGACATTGATATTTGCTTTACTGTGAGCGTTTTACCACCACATCCTAGTAGTTATAGGAACATTATTTTGGGTTTTGTTTCTTGTTCTACTAATCATGACAGGATCCAGAGTCAATTCATGGGCTTTGTCGATCGCGGGAGACGTGCCACCACCTTTGCAAATACCACAACCGTCACGAGAGGTGCACAAACATCCAAATGCACATGATCAGGTTAATGTATCTATACCACCATTTAATGGCCGTTTTAAACCTGCTTTATATATTGAATGGGAGTTCGACATAAAAAATATATTTGCTTCCCATAATTTCAATGAACATAAAAAGGTTAAGGTTGCGGTTGGTTCTTTCACTGGTTATGCTTTGGTTTGGTGGAGTGAATATTGTCGGTTACACCCTGATTATATACCTACTACTTGGGATGATTTGAAACTTGCCATGCGACATACTTTCGTCCCTGCTTATTATACTCGTGACATGACTAAGAAGTT
This sequence comes from Triticum dicoccoides, assembly GCF_002162155.2. Lineage (NCBI taxonomy): Eukaryota > Viridiplantae > Streptophyta > Magnoliopsida > Poales > Poaceae > Triticum > Triticum dicoccoides. Next base: position 47,334 of record NW_021190293.1, on the reverse strand, counting down.
GCAATACTTAAAACAAGGTAGTGAAACTGTAACAAAATATTATGATGATTTACAAACTACCTTGTTGCATTCCTCTTTAGAAGAAAGTGAAGATGATTTTATGGATAGATTTTGGGGAGGATTAAACCGTGATATTCAAGAGATACTAATTCATGAAGAGTGTTATCCTATGGACCATTTGTTTCATCTTGCTTGCAAAGCTGAACAGGAAATAGAACGACGTGTTGGCGACGAGGAGAACAAGCGCACGGTGCACATTCCAAGAGTTGATATGATTGTTCCTTCAACTACTAGGCATACTATGACAACCACATCCGTTGTTGTCAGGACTACATCACCTCCACCATGTGACACATAGCCCCCGAGAGTGGCTACATCATCTGAGTTGATCATAAGAGGTAATGACAAAGGTACTGATCTTCCATCTCTACATGAGAATGATGAATGCCTTGTCAATTTGAATGCACCATCTGATGAGCTACCCACTACTTTGATCACACCACCTATTTTAGAGGACTACGTTGATAATTTGACTTTGCCATGTGATCAAACAACTGAAATACCAACAATTTTGAGTGCACCCATTGAATTAACTATTGATGCAAAAGAACCAATGTTTAATCATTTTGATATGACCTCTAATCTTGGTGATGATTCTGTGTTAAATGACTTATTGCATGTTTGCTTATTTAAGCATGTTGTAGCATGTAAATTTGATGCAAGTAAGGTTTATTCACCAATGTTGGGATGGTTTAATGATGAACATTGTCAATCTTTTGAAATGAATAAGAGCTTCCCTTATATGTACAAACTGAGTTGCAATATTTTCATGCCTTCTACTTCTTGTGCTAATTTTTTGGCTTTAGATTTTATGAACTATGCAAGTTACTCATCTATTCATGTGTCATATATGCAAAAATCAAGGGAAGTAAAAATGGATGACATATACATATACAACATGTACACCTTGTCTCTTTTGTTAGCCACATTTCAGATTAAGCAACGCCGAGGACGGCTTTATTTTCAAGAAGGGGAGGATGATGAGGACATGACTACCTTGGATATGACCAAAAATATTGCATATATGCATATTTGTCAGGTGATTTCTAGTGCAAACTATTCAATAATCTATTTATGTTATCCAGAACAAAAATACTTCACACACTTTTGTGTTTTGTCTAATTGCAGGTGTATGGGACATTTGTACAATCCACATATGAAGATAAGGAAGAAAGAAATGTATATTTGCTGTCCAAAAAGTTCTCTCACGTCACTTTTGGCCCAAGAGAAGATAGAGTCCAAGTCTCTCACGTTCTGGATTCAGATTCGGACTGCACAGACACACCTGACTCAAAACGGACACAAGTTTTTCATACGGACTCCGAATTGGGTGATTCTTTTTTTTTTGGAAACTCGATTTCGTGCACTTTCCAACCCAGTTGGAATCACCTTCAAATTCGTCCGGAGCATTGAGTTGTGGACGAAACAATCTGATGCTGCAGCAGAATCCGAGTCAAACTACAAGTCCAAAGGTGTTACATCACCTCCACTTGGGCCCATTGGCCTTGTACGACCTAGATTTAGTTTTAGGCTGCCTTGGGACGTCCTCCCACCTCCTTGGCCGCCACCCCTTGCTCCTATATAAGTAGATCCATCTAGTAGCTTTTCCTTGGGATTTGTTTAGTTAAAAGTTAGCCAACGCAACTTCGTGTACTTCGTTTGTGTCCAACGACCAGACCAAGACCGCCTACGGATCCCCACCATTATCAATATCTCATATATATTTGCAATATTCAGATTGCTTTATCATATTCTTGCTTGTTCTTCGATTGCTTGCAGGAATAGACCTTCGTGGTCAGGCTGACCGTGCTTCCGGCATCGTCAGTAACCTCAGGAGATTGGTTTAGCGATTGCTAAGGCGCAACGTCGTGCACGTTTGTAGTCGGATCGTCAAAGTCATCTCCACCAAATCGATAGTTATCATCTCATCGAAAGATCGGGACACCCTCGCCTCTATCAAGGGTGGAACCCTATAGCGTCGATCTTTCACGTTTGGAGTGGATCCTACGGGGAGACACGAAGAACAAGCGGAAGAACACGAGGAAATTACGGGGAGGAACGGGGGAAAACACTCAACCACCAAGGAATCGGTCACACAAATGCTAGATCAAAGAACACAAAGAGATACACGAGATCCAAAGTCAACAAAGGTAAGGATACAAAGGTAACCGATCTTCTCCGTGAGGAGGGCTTGAATCCACAGGGGGATCTTCCCACGAGGGGGTCTTGAATCCGATAGGATCTACTCCGAAGAGGCCGCGGTCTCTCACGAGGAGGAGATCCGATGGATGAGCGAAGCTCTATCTCTAACTTGAGCTAAATCAACGCTAACCTTAACTAGGAGGAGGTGGAGGAGTATATATAGTCTTAGTACAAGTTGGGGATGAAGTGAAGGGGTACATGGGCCGGTGGCCCGTTACACTACGCGCAGGGGTGGCCGGATGTCCGGGCGACAGGCCGGATGTCCGGGGCTTCGGGACGGGTCGGATGTCCGGACTGGGAGGCCAGATGTCCGGGCTGGCCTGGGTCTTCCAGATGCGTTCGGTGATGGAGGGGCCGGATTTCCGGGCGAGGGGCCCGGATGTCCGGGGCTTCAGGAAGAGCCGGATGTCCGGGCTGCGCTGGTCCTTTTTGGTGTTGTCTGTGATGAGGACATCAATACAATTGTTACACCCACAACCCCTGCTGCTATACATACTGGACCAATTACTAGAGCTCGTGCACGCCAACTAAATTACCAGGTACTTTCGTTTCTAGGTAATGATTCTAATGTTCATGAGAATATGATGCTGCCTAAATTGGATACATTTGTTTTACTTACAAATGAAGGGCCCAGCTTGGACAAGGATGAACATTGGAGCAAGAACAAGCATGGAGATGATGGCATGCGCAAGGGGAACAAGAACGGAGTTACAAGTGATGATTTCAGGACTTTGAAGCCACCATAATGGGTGCATGAAGCCTTGGACGAAATATACAAGATGCCACTTCATAAATTTCATCCCGAGGCTATTTTAGGTGCTGCGTCACCTTATTATTGGGCCAGGCCCATGTAATTTCGAAATACATAAGTATAGGCTATTTTTAGAGTCCGTATGTGTGGGGAAACAAGAGATAGGGTTGATTTCGGACCCCTCCACCAAGGGCCACGAAATTCCCCCCCTCTTCCTCCATATATACAGCCCTTAGGGCATCGTTTAGACTTTGGGTTTTGTTTAGATTAAAAGTTCGCCATAGCTGCAACTTCGCGTACTTCGTTTGTGTTCAACGACCAGACAAAGGCGTCACAGAACCCCACCTTGATCAATAAAGCTTTCATCTTATATTCGCAATATCCAGATTGCAATCTCAGTTTCTTGCTTGTTCTTCGTTTGCTTGCAGGAAACAGACCCTCGTGGTCAGGTTGATCGTGCTCCGGCGTGGTCAATAATCTCTCGGAGTTGGTTTAGCGATTGCTAAGGCGCGACGTCCTCGCACGTTCGTAGTCGGATCGTCAAAGTCGACTGCCACCAAAGCGATATCCATCATCTCATCGAAAGACAGGACACCTTTGCCTCTATCAAGTGGTATCAGATTTCCAGGTTGCTCGGTGAGATTTTACAGTTTTTCGTCGTTTAGATCGAGTCTGTTCTTCATACCTATAGTCCATGAAAAAGCCAAAAAAAAATTAGGGTTAGTTCATCCCATCCGAACCAATCTGAGCCTTGCATAATCTTTTCTGTATTTGCTTTGTTGAATTTGCGGTTGCATCGTCGTGTCCAGTTGCTGGTCTTAGCGTCTAGTCTTTTAGAGTTTTGAGTTCTGTTCACAGGTTGTCACGTCGCCGCTGCCATATATCACCGCCGCTGCCATATAGGTTGCGTGACAACTTATGACCAGAACTCGAAACTCTAAAAGACTAGACTCTAAGACCAGCAACTAGACACGACGATGCAACC
>NW_021190293.1:22764-39498 GCF_002162155.2 Triticum dicoccoides | reverse complement strand
AAATTTATGAAGTGGCATCTTGTATATTTCGTCCAAGGCTTCATGCACCCATTATGGTGGCTTCAAAGTCCTGAAATCATCACTTGTAACTCCGTTCTTGTTCCCCTTGCGCATGCCATCATCTCCATGCTTGTTCTTGCTCCAATGTTCATCCTTCTCCAAGCTAGGCCCTTCATTTGTAAGCAAAACAAATGTATACAATTTAGGCAGCATCATATTCTCATGAACATTAGAATCATTACCAAGAAATGAAAGTACCTGGTAATTTAGTTGGCGTGCACGAGCTCTAGTAATTGGTCCAGTATGTATAGCAGCAGGGGCTGTGGATGTAACAATTGTATTGATGTCCTCATCATTTTCTTGGCTATGTTGTTACTCCACAGGGAATTGAAGTTGATAAAGCCAAGATTGAAGCTACTGAGAGTTGGCCGCAACCTAAAACGGTCACACAAGTGAGGAGTTTTCTTGGCCTCGCTGGATTCTATAGGCGTTTTGTGAGAGATTTCAGCACCATTGCTGCACCTCTCAATGAGCTTACAAAGAAAGATGTGCCTTTTCTTTGGGGTACCGCACAGGAAGAAGCCTTCTCGGTATTGAAAGATAAGTTGACACATGCTCCTTTACTCCAACTTCCTGATTTTAATAAGGCTTTTGAGCTTGAATGTGATGCTAGTGGAATTGGATTAGGCGGTGTGTTATTACAAGATGGCAAACCTGTTGCATACTTTTCTGAAAAATTGAGTGGGCCTAGTCTTAATTATTCTACTTATGATAAAGAATTATATGCTCTTGTTCAGACTTTAGAAACATGGCAACATTATTTATGGCCCAAAGAATTTGTTATACATTCTGATCATGAATCTTTGAAACATATTAAAAGTCAAGCTAAACTGAATCGTACACATGCTAAATGGGTTGAATTCATTGAGACTTTTCCTGATGTCATTAAACACAAGAAGGGAAAAGAAAATGTTATTGCTGATGCATTGTCTCGCCGCTATACTATGCTTTCACAACTTGACTTCAAAATATTTGGTTTGGAGACCATCAAAGATCAATATGTGCATGATGCTGATTTTAAAGATGTAATGCAGAATTGTAAAGAAGGAACAATGTGGAACAAGTTCGTCGTTAACGATGGATTTGTGTTTCGTGCTAACAAGCTATGCATTCCAGCTAGCTCCGTTCGTCTTTTGTTGTTGCAGGAGGCTCATGGAGGAGGATTAATGGGACACTTTGGCGTGAAGAAGACGGAGGACGTACTTGCTACACATTTCTTTTGGCCAAAGATGAGACGGGATGTTGAGCGTTTTATTGCTTGATGCACTACATGTCAGAAAGCTAAGTCACGACTCAATCCTCATGGTTTATATATGCCTTTGCCTGTACCTAGTGTTCCTTGGGAGGATATATCTATGGACTTTGTTTTAGGTTTACCTCGAACAAAGAAGGGGAGGGATAGCATATTTGTTGTCGTGGATAGATTCTCGAAAATGGCACACTTTATACCATGTCATAAAAGCGATGATGCTGTTAATGTTGTTGATTTGTTCTTTCGTGAAATTATTCGCTTGCATGGTGTGCCAAATACTATTGTTTCAGATTGTGATACTAAATTTCTTAGCCACTTTTGGAGATGTTTATGGGCTAAGTTGGGGACTAAACTGCTTTTTAGTACTACTTGTCACCCCCAAACTGATGGACAAACTGAAGTAGTCAATAGAACGTTGTGTACTATGCTTAGGGCTGTTTTGAAGAATAATAAGAAAATGTGGGAGGAATGCTTGCCTCATATTGAATTTGCTTATAATCGTTCATTGCATTCTACTACTAAGATGTGCCCTTTTGAAGTTGTGTATGGTTTCCTACCTTGTGCACCTATTGATTTGTTGCCTCTTCTGATAGAGGCGAGGGTCCCGATCTTTCGATGAGATGATAACTATCGATTTGGTGGAGACGACTTTGACGATCCGACTACAAACGTGCACGACGTTGCGCCTTAGCAATCGCTAAACCAACTCCGAGAGGTTATTGACCAAGCTGGAGCACGATCAACCTGACCACGAAGGTCTATTCCTGCAAGCAATCGAAGAACGAGCAAGAATATGATAAAGCAATCTGAATATTGCGAATATATATGAAGTATTGATAATGGTGGGGATCCGTAAGCGGTCTTGGTCTGGTCGTTGGACACAAACGAAGTACACGAAGTTGCAATGGCTAACTTTTAACGAAACAAATCCCAAGGAAAAGCTACTAGATGGATCTACTTATATAGGAGCAAGGGGTGGCGGCCAAGGAGGTGGGAGGACGTCCCAAGGCAGCCTAAAACTAAATCTAGGTCGTACAAGGCCAATGGGCCCAAGTGGAGGTGATGTAACACCTTTGGACTTGTAGTTTGACTCGGATTCTGCTGCAGCATCAGATTGTTTCGTCCACAACTCAACGCTCCGGACGAATTTGAAGGTGATTCCAATTGGGTTGGAAAGTGCACGAAATCTAGTTTCCAACAAAAAAAGAATCACCCAATTCGGAGTCCGTATGAAAAACTTGTGTGCGTTTTGAGTCAGATATGTCTGTGCAGTCCGAATCTGAATCCAGAACGTGAGAGACTTGGACTCTATCTTCTCTTGGGCCAAAAGTGACGTGAGAGAACTTTTTGGACAGCAAATAAACATCTCTTTCTTCCTTATCTTCATATGTGGATTATACAAATGTCCCATACACCTGCAATTAGACAAAACACAAAAGTGTGTGAAGTATTTTTGTTCTGGATAACATAAATAGATTATTGAATAGTTTGCACTAGAAATCACCTGACAAATATGCATATATGCAATATTTTTGGTCATATCCAAGGTAGTCATGTCCTCATCATCCTCCCCTTCTTGAAAATAAAGCCGTCCTCGGCGTTGCTTAATCTGAAATGTGCCTAACAAAAGAGACAAGGTGTACATGTTGTATATGTATATTTCATCCATTTTTACTTCCCTTGATTTTTGCATATATGACACATGAATAGATGAGTAACTTGCATAGTTCATAAAATCTAAAGCCAAAAAAATTAGCACAAGAAGTAGAAGGCATGAAAATATTGCAACTCAGTTTGCACATATAAGTGAAGCTCTTATTCATTTCAAAAGATTGACAATGTTCATCATTAAACCATCCCAACATTGGTGAATAAACCTTACTTGCATCAAATTTACATGCTACAACATGCTTAAATAAGCAAACATGCAATAAGTCATTCAACACAGAATCATCACCAAGATTAGAGGTCATATCAAAATGATTAAACATTGGTTCTTTTGCATCAATAGTTAATTCAATGGGTGCACTCAAAATTGTTGGTATTTCAGTTGTTTGATCACATGGCAAAGTCAAATTATCAACGTAGTCCTCTAAAATAGGTGGTGTGATCAAAGTAGTGGGTAGCTCATCAGATGGTGCATTCAAATTGATAAGGCATTCATCATTCTCATGTAGAGATGGAAGATCAGTACCGTTGTCATTACTTCTTATGATCAACTCAGATGATGTAGCCACTCTCGGGGGCGATGTGTCACATGGTGGAGGTGATGTAGTCCTGACAACAACGGATGTGGTTGTCATAGTATGCCTAGTAGTTGAAGGAACAATCATATCAACTCTTGGAATGTGCACCGTGCGCTTGTTCTCCTTGTGGCCAACACGTTGTTTTATTTCCTGTTCAGCTTTGCAAGCAAGATGAAACAAATGGTCCATAGGATAACACTCTTCATGAATTAGTATCTCTTGAATATCACGGTTTAATCCTCCCCAAAATCTATCCATAAAATCATCTTCACTTTCTTCTAAAGAGGAATGCAACAAGGTAGTTTGTAAATCATCATAATATTTTGTTACAGTTTTCACTACCTTGTTTTAAGTGTTGCAACTTCTTAATCATGTCACGAGTATAATAAGCAGGGACGAAAGTATGTCGCATGGCAAGTTTCAAATCATCCCAAGTAGTAGGTATATAATCAGGGTGTAACCGACAATATTCACTCCACCAAACCAAAGCATAACCAGTGAAAGAACCAACCGCAACCTTAACCTTTTTATGTTCATCGAAATTATGGGAAGCAAATATATTTTTTATGTCGAACTCCCATTCAATATATAAAGCAGGTTTAAAACGGCCATTAAATGGTGGTATAGATACATTAACCTGATCATGTGCATTTGGATGTTTGTGCACCTCTCCTGACGGTTGTGGTATTTGCAAAGGTGGTGGCACGTCTCCCGCGATCGACAAAGCCCATGAATTGACTCTGGATCCTGTCATGATTAGTAGAACAAGAAACAAAACCCAAAAATAATGTTCCTATAACTACTAGGATGTGGTGGTAAAACGCTCACAGTAAAGCAAATATCAATGTCTTACAAGTTCTTACCATGCAGCAGGCGGTGATCGGCAACCAGCGGTGTCAAGTAACTCCGAATATTGAGTAAAGCGATTGCCAGGGGAGCGTACGTATACACGGTGTAGAAATATGTGGAGCTGGGTTGGCTATATATGGTAGCAAAAGATTAGCAATAATCAATTCAAAGATGCAATGTTGAATAAACGCTCAACGACGGTACTGTGCTGGTCCTAGGCTAGACCGAACTAGAGACGCGAGCCTAGAACACTAATGAGGTCACGTCGTAGCACAACTAGCATCAATGAAGGACACTAAGTAGCTCTGGATAGCAAGATATAAGTGAAGATCACAACGGCAGTAAAGATAATGAGGTGAAACAACAGCCAAGCAGGATATATCAACAACTTTGTCTTCAACTTTCCTCTGAAAAAGTTTGTGCTGATTTTTTTGTTTTTTTTTCTTCTCTCTTTTTTTTCCTCACACTTTTTTTTCTTTCTCTCCTTTTTTTTTCTCTGACTTTTTTTTTCTCCTTTTTTTCTCTCTTTTTTTCTCCCTCTTTCCAAAACAAACTAGATAAGATGCAGATTGGATCAAGTGAAGATGTGAACGATCTCAACTATTATTATGACAATGAAAGATGGGTAGCACGTGGTGGAAATTGATGGATGGGTGGTGGACAGCGGAAGAGATAATGATGCAGCGGTGGCGTGACTAATGTGAACAGAACTCGAAACTCTAAACGAACTAGACACTAAGACCAGCAACTCGACACGACGATGCAACCGATAATTCAACTATGCAAGCAATGAAAAGAAAATTGCAAAGGCTCAGACTGGCTTGGACCAAGGATGAATAGATCTAACTCTTTTTTGTGGCTTTTTCTTGGACAATAGGTAAGAAAATAAATCTAATCTAGGAAAATTGGAAATTCTCACCGAGCAACCTGAAAACTGATACCACTTAATAGAGGCGAGGGTCCCGATCTTTCGATGAGATGATAACTATCGATTTGGTGGAGACGACTTTGACGATCCGACTACAAACGTGCACGACGTTGCGCCTTAGCAATCGCTAAACCAACTCCGAGAGGTTATTGACCAAGCTGGAGCACGATCAACCTGACCACGAAGGTCTATTCCTGCAAGCAATCGAAGAACGAGCAAGAATATGATAAAGCAATCTGAATATTGCGAATATATATGAAGTATTGATAATGGTGGGGATCCGTAAGCGGTCTTGGTCTGGTCGTTGGACACAAACGAAGTACACGAAGTTGCAATGGCTAACTTTTAACGAAACAAATCCCAAGGAAAAGCTACTAGATGGATCTACTTATATAGGAGCAAGGGGTGGCGGCCAAGGAGGTGGGAGGACGTCCCAAGGCAGCCTAAAACTAAATCTAGGTCGTACAAGGCCAATGGGCCCAAGTGGAGGTGATGTAACACCTTTGGACTTGTAGTTTGACTCGGATTCTGCTGCAGCATCAGATTGTTTCGTCCACAACTCAACGCTCCGGACGAATTTGAAGGTGATTCCAATTGTGTTGGAAAGTGCACGAAATCTAGTTTCCAACAAAAAAAGAATCACCCAATTCGGAGTCCGTATGAAAAACTTGTGTGCGTTTTGAGTCAGGTGTGTCTGTGCAGTCCGAATCTGAATCCAGAACGTGAGAGACTTGGACTCTATCTTCTCTTGGGCCAAAAGTGACGTGAGAGAACTTTTTGGACAGCAAATAAACATCTCTTTCTTCCTTATCTTCATATGTGGATTGTACAAATGTCCCATACACCTGCAATTAGACAAAACACAAAAGTGTGTGAAGTAATTTTGTTCTGGATAACATAAATAGATTATTGAATAGTTTGCACTAGAAATCACCTGACAAATATGCATATATGCAATATTTTTGGTCATATCCAAGGTAGTCATGTCCTCATCATCTTCCATCTTCGGAGAAGGTTAATTTTGATGCTAAACAACGTGCTGAATTGATTTTAAAAATGCATGAGTTAACTAAGGAAAACATTGAGCGTATGAATGCTAAATATAAACTTGCTGGAGATAAGGGTAGAAAACATGTTGTGTTTGCACCTGGAGATCTTGTTTGGTTACATTTGCATAAGGATAGATTTCCTGATTTGCGCAAATCAAAGCTAATGCCACGTGCTGATGGTCCCTTTAAGGTGTTAGAGAAAATAAATGATAATGCATATAAACTTGAGCTGCCTGCAGATTTTGGGGTTAGTCCCACTTTTAACATTGCAGATTTGAAGCCTTATTTGGGTGAGGAAGATGAGTTTCCGTCGAGGACGACTTCATTTCAAGAAGGGGAGGATGATGAGGACATCAATACCATTGTTACACCCACAGCCCCTACTGCTACATATACGGGACCAATTACTAGAGCTCGCGCACGCCAATTAAATTATCAGGTACTTTCGTTTCTTGGTAATGATTCTAATGTTCATGAGAATATGATGCTGCCTAAATTGGATACATTTGTTTTACTTACAAATGAAGGGCCTAGCTTGGATAAGGATGAACATTGGAGCAAGAACAAGCATGGAGATGATGCCATGCGCAAGGGGAACAAGAACGGAGTTACAAGTGATGATTTCAGGACTTTGAAGCCACCATAATGGGTGCATGAAGCCTTGGACGAAATATACAAGATGCCACTTAATAAATTTCGTCCCGAGGCTATTATAGGTGCTGCGTCACCATTTTATTGGGCCAGGCCCATGTAATTTCGAAATACATAGGTATAGGCTATTTTTAGAGTCCGTATGTGTGGGGAAACAAGAGATAGGGTTGATTTCGGACCCCTCCACCAAGGGCCACGAAATTCCCCCTCTCTTCCTCCATATATACAGCCCTTAGGGCACCGTTTAGACTTTGGGTTTTGTTTAGATTAAAAGTTCCCCATAGCTGCAACTTCGCATACTTCGTTTGTTGATGAGGACATGACTACCTTGGATATGACCAAAAATATTGCATATATGCATATTTGTCAGGTGATTTCTATTGCAAACTATTCAATAATCTATTTATGTTATCCAGAACAAAAATACTTCACACACTTTTGTGTTTTGTCTAATTGCAGGTGTATGGGACATTTGTACAATCCACATATGAAGATAAGGAAGAAAGAGATGTTTATTTGCTGTCCAAAAAGTTCTCTCACGTCACTTTTGGCCCAAGAGAAGATAGAGTCCAAGTCTCTCACGTTCTGGATTCAGATTCGGACTGCACAGACATACCTGACTCAAAACGCACACAAGTTTTTCATACGGACTCCGAATTGGGTGATTCTTTTTTTGTTAGAAACTAGATTTCGTGCACTTTCCAACCCAATTGGAATCACCTTTAAATTCGTCCGGAGCGTTGAGTTGTGGACGAAACAATCTGATGCTGCAGCAGAATCCGAGTCAAACTACAAGTCTAAAGGTGTTACATCACCTCCACTTGGGCCCATTGGCCTTGTACGACCTAGATTTAGTTTAGGCTGCCTTGGGACGTCCTCCCACCTCCTTGGCCGCCACCCCTTGCTCCTATATAAGTAGATCCATGTAGTAGCTTTTTCTTGGGATTTGTTTAGTTAAAAGTTAGCCAACGCAACTTCGTGTACTTCGTTTGTGTCCAACGACCAGACCAAGACCGCTTTCGGATCCCCACCTTTATCAATACTTCATACATATTTGCAATATTCAGATTGCTTTTATCATATTCTTGCTCGTTCTTCGATTGCTTGCAGGAATAGACCTTCGTGGTCAGGTTGATCGTGCATCGGCGTGGTCAATAACCTCTGGAGATTGGTTTAGCGATTGCTAAGGCGCAACGTCATGCACGTTTGTAGTCGGATTGTCAAAGTCGTCTCCACCAAATCGATAGTTACCATCTCATCGAAAGATCGGGACACCCCCGCCTCTATCAAGTGGTATCAGTTTTCAGGTTGCTCGGTGAGAATTTCCAGTTTTCCTAGATTAGATTTATTTTCTTACCTATTGTCCAAGAAAAAGCCACAAAAAAAAGAGTTAGATCTATTCATCCTTGGTCCAAGCCAGTCTGAGCCTTTGCAATTTTCTTTTCATTGCTTGCATAGTTGAATTATCGGTTGCATCGTCGTGTCGAGTTGCTGGTCTTAGTGTCTAGTTCCTTTAGAGTTTCGAGTTCTGTTCACATTAGTCAAGCAGCCGCTGCATCATTATCTCATCCGCTGTCCACCATCCCATCCACCAATTTCCACCACGTGCTACGCACTGTTTATTGTCATAATCATAGTTGAGGTCACTCACATCTTTGCCAGATCGAATCTGCATCTTATCTAGTTTGTCTTGGAAAGAGGGAGAAAAAGAAGATAAAGAAAAAAAAGAGAAAAAAGGAAAGAAAAAAAAGAAAAAGAAGGAGAAGAAAAAGAAAAAAAAAGCGTGAGAAAAAAAAGAAAGAAAAAAAATTGGATCTATCTAGAATCAATCTCGTACCTGAATTCGGATTGGAATCTGTTTTGCGCACTGTTCAGTAAAACAGGTGTATCTTCCTCATACGAAGTCCGTTTTGGCTCCGTGAGTACTCAAATTGAAGATAGCGACGAGCCGTATCTAAATAGTTGCAGAAGCTAGTTCAATATTTGACACCTCAAAATTGGCTTATAAATAGGTCTTTTTGCCCTCCGAAGTTCGTGAACACAGCTTGTTCCAATTTTTCAGGCCAGTTTTAGAATTCTTTGACTCCTCATATCAACTCGGAATTGAGTGATTCTTTTTGCTTTGGAAAGCTTGAGTTAGTAGCATTCTTTAAAAGATTTTATCAGAAAATTGTCTCAAACTTTTCAAGAGGAAAGTTGGAGAGAGAGTTGTTGTATATCCTGCTTGGCAGTTATTTTTCATCATTATCTTCACTGCCGTTGTGATCTTCACTTATATCTTGCTGTCAAGAGCTACTTAGTATCCTTCATTGATGCTAGTTGTGCTACGCTGTGACCTTATTAATGTTCTAGGCTCGCGTCTCTAGTCCGGTCTAGCCTAGGACCAGCACAGTACCGTCGTTGAGCGTTTATTCAACATTGCATCTTTGAATTGATTATTGCTAATCTTTTGCTACCATATATAGCCAACCCAGCTCCACATATTTCTACACCGTGTATACGTACGCTCCCCTGGCAATCGCCTCTATCATTTGTGTTCAACGACCAGACAAAGGCGTCACAGAACCCCACCTTGATCAATAAAGCTTTCATCTTATATTCACAATATCCAGATTGCAATCTTAGTTTCTTGCTTGTTCTTCGTTTGCTCACAGGAAACAGACCCTCGTGGTCAGGTTGATCGTGCTCCGGCGTGGTCAATAACCTCTCGGAGTTGGTTTAGCGATTGCTAAGGCGCGACGTCCTCGCACGTTCGTAGTCGGATCGTCAAAGTCGACTGCCACCAAAGCGATATCCATCATCTCATCGAAAGACGGGACACCTTTGCCTCTATCAGAATCTTTGAAACATATTAAAAGTCAAGCTAAACTGAATCGTAGACATGCTAAATGGGTTGAATTCATTGAGACTTTCCCTTATGTCATTAAACAAAAGAAGGGAAAAGAAAATGTTATTGCTGATGCATTGTCTCGTCGCTATACTATGCTTTCACAACTTGACTTCAAAATATTTGGTTTGGAGACCATCAAAGATCAATATGTACATGATGCTGATTTTAAAGATGTAATGCAGAATTGTAAAGAAGGAAGAATGTGGAACAAGTTTGTTGTTAACGATGGATTTGTGTTTCGTGCTAACAAGCTATGCATTCCAGCTAGCTCCGTTCGTCTTTTGTTGTTGCAGGAGGCGCATGGAGGAGGATTAATGGGACACTTTGGCGTGAAGAAGACGGAGGACGTACTAGCTACATATTTCTTTTGGCCAAAGATGAGACGGGATGTTGAGCGTTTTATTGCTCGCTGCACTACATGTCAAAAAGCTAAGTCACGACTCAATCCTCATGGTTTATATATGCCTTTGCCTGTACCTAGTGTTCCTTGGGAGGATATATCTATGGACTTTGTTTTAGGTTTACCTCGAACAAAGAAGGGGAGGGATAGCATATTTTTTGTCGTGGATACATTCTCGAAAATGGCACACTTTATACCATGTCATAAAAGCGATGATGCTGTTAATGTTGCTGATTTGTTCTTTCATGAAATTATTCGCTTGCATGGTGTGCCAAATACTATTATTTCAGATCGTGATACTAAATTTCTTAGCCACTTTTGGAGATGTTTATGGGCTAAGTTGGGGACTAAACTGCTTTTTCGTACTACTTGTCACCCCCAAACTGATGGACAAACTGAAGTAGTCAATAGAACGTTGTCTACTATGCTTAGGGCTGTTTTGAAGAATAATAAGAAAATGTGGGAGGAATGCTTGCCTCATATTGAATTTGCTTATAATCGTTCATTGCATTCTACTACTAAGATGTGCCCTTTTGAAGTTGTGTATGGTTTCCTACCTCGTGCACCTATTCATTTGTTGCCTCTTCCATCTTCGGAGAAGGTTAATTTTGATGCTAAACACCGTGCTAAATTGATTTTAAAAATGCATGAGTTAACTAAGGAAAACATTGAGCGTATGAATGCTAAATATAAACTTGCTGGAGATAAGGGTAGAAAACATGTTGTGTTTGCACCTGGAGATCTTGTTTGGTTACATTTGCGTAAGGATAGATTTCCTGATTTGCGCAAATCAAAGCTAATGCCATTTGCTGATGGTCCCTTTAAGGTGTTAGAGAAAATAAATGGTAATGCATATAAACTTGAGCTGCCTGCAGATTTTGGGGTTAGTCCCACTTTTAACATTGCAGATTTGAAGCCTTATTTGGGTGAGGAAGATGAACTTCCGTCGAGGACGACTTCATTTCAAGAAGGGGAGGATGATGAGGACATCAATACAATTGTTACACCCACAACCCCTGCTGCTATACATACTGGACCAATTACTAGAGCTCGTGCATGCCAACTAAATTACCAGGTACTTTCGTTTCTTGGTAATGATTCTAATGTTCATGAGAATATGATGCTGCCTAAATTGGATACATTTGTTTTTCTTACAAATGAAGGGCCTAGCTTGGAGAAGGATGAACATTGGAGCAAGAACAAGCATGGAGATGATGGCATGCGCAAGGGGAACAAGAACGGAGTTACAAGTGATGATTTCAGGACTTTGAAGCCACCATAATGGGTGCATGAAGCCTTGGACGAAATATACAAGATGCCACTTCATAAATTTCATCCCGAGGCTATTTTAGGTGCTGCGTCACCTTATTATTGGGCCAGGCCCATGTAATTTCGAAATACATAAGTATAGGCTATTTTTAGAGTCCGTATGTGTGGGGAAACAAGAGATAGGGTTGATTTCGGACCCCTCCACCAGGGGCCACGAAATTCCCACCCTCTTCCTGATAGAGGCAAAGGTGTCCCGTCTTTCGATGAGATGATGGATATCGCTTTGGTGGCAGTCGACTTTGACGATCCGGCTACGAATGTGCGAGGACGTCGCGCCTTAGCAATCGCTAAACCAACTCCGAGAGGTTATTGACCACGCCGGAGCACGATCAACCTGACCACGAGGGTCTGTTTCCTGTGAGCAAACGAAGAACAAGCAAGAAACTGAGATTGCAATCTGGATATTGCGAATATAAGATGAAAGCTTTATTGATCAAGGTGGGGTTCTGTGACGCCTTTGTCTGGTCGTTGAACACAAACGAAGTACGCGAAGTTGCAGCTATGGCGAACTTTTAATCTAAACAAAACCCAAAGTCTAAACGGTGCCCTAAGGGCTGTATATATGGAGGAAGAGAGGGGGAATTTCGTGGCCCTTGGTGGAGGGGTCCGAAATCAACCCTATCTCTTGTTTCCCCACACATACGGACTCGAAAAATAGCCTATACTTATGTATTTCGAAATTACATGGGCCTGGCCCAATAAAAAGGTGACGCAGCACCTATAATAGCCTCGGGACGAAATTTATGAAGTGGCATCTTGTATATTTCATCCAAGGCTTCATGCACCCATTATGGTGGCTTCAAAGTCCTGAAATCATCACTTGTAACTCCGTTCTTGTTCCCCTTGCGCATGCCATCATCTCCATGCTTGTTCTTGCTCCAATGTTCATCCTTCTCCA
This sequence comes from Triticum dicoccoides, assembly GCF_002162155.2. Taxonomy (NCBI): domain Eukaryota; kingdom Viridiplantae; phylum Streptophyta; class Magnoliopsida; order Poales; family Poaceae; genus Triticum; species Triticum dicoccoides. The sequence continues at coordinate 26,946 of NW_021190293.1, read as the reverse complement.
AGCTAGGCCCTTCATTTGTAAGCAAAATCAAATGTATCCAATTTAGGCAGCATCATATTCTCATGAACATTAGAATCATTACCAAGAAACAAAAGTACCTGATAATTTAATTGGCGTGCGCGAGCTCTAGTAATTGGTCCCGTATATGTAGCAGTAGGGGCTGTGGGTGTAACAATGGTATTGATGTCCTCATCACTTCCTCCATATATAAAGCCCTTAGGGCATCGTTTAGACTTTGGGTTTTGTTTAGATTAAAAGTTCGCCATAGCTGCAACTTCGCGTACTTCGTTTGTGTTCAACGACCAGACAAAGGCGTCACAGAAGCCCACCTTGATCAATAAAGCTTTTGATAGAGGCGAGGGTCCCGATCTTTCGATGAGATGATAACTATCGATTTGGTGGAGACGACTTTGACGATCCGACTACAAACGTGCACGACGTTGCGCCTTAGCAATCGCTAAACCAATCTCCTGAGGTTACTGACGATGCTGGAAGCACGGTCAGCCTGACCACGAAGGTCTATTCCTGCAAGCAATCGAAGAACGAGCAAGAATATGATAAAGCAATCTGAATATTGCAAATATATATGAAGTATTGATAATGGTGGGGATCCGGAAGCGGTCTTGGTCTGGTCGTTGGACACAAACGAAGTACACGAAGTTGCAATGGCTAACTTTTAACTAAACAAATCCCCAAGGAAAAGCTACTAGATGGATCTACTTATATAGGAGCAAGGGGTGGCGGCCAAGGAGGTGGGAGAACATCCCAAGGCAGCCTAAAACTAAATCTAGGTCGTATAAGGCCAATGGGCCCAAGTGGAGGTGATGTAACACCTTTGGACTTGTAGTTTGACTCGGATTCTGCTGCAGCATCAGATTGTTTCGTCCACAACTCAACGCTCCGGACGAATTTGAAGGTGACTCCAATTGGGTTGGAAAGTGCACGAAATCTAGTTTCCAACAAAAAAAGAATCACCCAATTCGGAGTCCGTATGAAAAACTTGTGTGCGTTTTGAGTCAGGTATGTCTGTGCAGTCCGAATCTGAATCCAGAACGTGAGAGACTTGGACTCTATCTTCTCTTGGGCCAAAAGTGACGTGAGAGAACTTTTTGGACAGCAAATAAACATCTCTTTCTTCCTTATCTTCATATGTGGATTGTACAAATGTCCCATACACCTGCAATTAGACAAAACACAAAAGTGTGTGAAGTATTTTTGTTCTGGATAACATAAATAGATTATTGAATAGTTTGCACTAGAAATCACCTGACAAATATGTATATATGCAATATTTTTGGTCATATCCAAGGTAGTCATGTCCTCATCATCCTCCCCTTCTTGAAAATAAAGCCGTCCTCTGCGTTGCTTAATCTGAAATGTGGCTAACAAAAGAGACAAGGTGTACATGTTGTATATGTATATGTCATCCATTTTTACTTCCCTTGATTTTTGCATATATGACACATGAATAGATGAGTAACTTGCATAGTTCATAAAATCTAAAGCCAAAAAATTAGCACAAGAAGTAGAAGGCATGAAAATATTGCAACTCAGTTTGCACATATAAGTGAAGCTCTTATTCATTTCAAAAGATTGACAATGTTCATCATTAAACCATCCCAACATTGGTGAATAAACCTTACTTGCATCAAATTTACATGCTACAACATGCTTAAATAAGCAAACATGCAATAAGTCATTTAACACAGAATCATCACCAAGATTAGAGGTCATATCAAAATGATTAAACATTGGTTTTTTTGCATCAATAGTTAAGTCAATGGGTGCACTCAAAATTGTTGGTATTTCAGTTGTTTGATCACATGGCAAAGTCAAATTATCAACGTAGTCCTCTAAAATAGGTGGTGTGATCAAAGTAGTGGGTAGCTCATCAGATGGTGCATTCAAATTGACAAGGCATTCATCATTCTCATGTAGAGATGGAAGATCAGTACCTTTATCATTACCTCTTATGATCAACTCAGATGATGTAGCCACTCTCGGGGGCGATGTGTCACATGGTGGAGGTGATGTAGTCCTGACAACAACGGATGTGGTTGTCATAGTATGCCTAGTAGTTGAAGGAACAATCATATCAACTCTTGGAATGTGCACCGTGCGCTTGTTCTCCTCGTGGCCAACACGTCGTTTTATTTCCTGTTCAGCTTTGCAAGCAAGATGAAACAAATGGTACATAGGATAACACTCTTCATGAATTAGTATCTCTTGAATATCACGGTTTAATCCTCCCCAAAATCTATCCATAAAATCATCTTCATTTTCTTCTAAAGAAGAATGCAACAAGGTAGTTTGTAAATCATCATAATATTTTGTTACAGTTTCACTACCTTGTTTTAAGTGTTGCAACTTCTTAATCATGTCACGAGTATAATAAGCAGGGACGAAAGTATGTCGCATGGCAAGTTTCAAATCATCCCAAGTAGTAGCTATATAATCAGGGTGTAACCGACAATATTCACTCCACCAAACCAAAGCATAACCAGTGAAAGAACCAACCGCAACCTTAACCTTTTTATGTTCATTGAAATTACGGGAAGCCAATATATTTTTTATGTCGAACTCCCATTCAATATATAAAGCAGGTTTAAAACAGCCATTAAATGGTGGTATAGATACATTAACCTGATCATGTGCATTTGGATGTTTGTGCACCTCTCGTGACGGTTGTGGTATTTGCAAAGGTGGTGGCACGTCTCCCGCGATCGACAAAGCCCATGAATTGACTCTGGATCCTGTCATGATTAGTAGAACAAGAAACAAAACCCAAAAATAATGTTCCTATAACTACTAGTATGTGGTGGTAAAATGCTCACTGTAAAGCAAATATCAATGTCTTACAAGTTCTTACCATGCAGCAGGCGGTGATCGGCAACTAGCGGTGTCAAGTAACTCCGAATATTGAGTAAAGCGATTGCCAGGGGAGCGTACGTATACACGGTGTAGAAATATGTGGAGCTGGGTTGGCTATATATGGTAGCAAAAGATTAGCAATAATCAATTCAAAGATGCAATGTTGAATAAACGCTCAACGACGGTACTGTGCTGGTCCTAGGCTAGACCGGACTAGAGACGCGAGCCTAGAACACTAATGAGGTCACGGCGTAGCACAACTAGCATCAATGAAGGATACTAAGTAGCTCTTCACAGCAAGATATAAGTGAAGATCACAACGGCAGTGAAGATAATGATGAAAAACAACTGCCAAGCAGGATATACAACAACTCTCTCTTCAACTTTCCTCTTAAAAAGTTTGAGACAATTTTCTGATAAATTCTTTCAAAGAATGCCACTAACTCAAGCTTTCCAATGCAAAAAGAATCACTCAATTCCGAGTTGATATGAGGAGTCAAAGAATTCTAAAACTGGCCTGAAAAATTGGAACAAGCTGTGTTCACGAACTTCAGAGGGCAAAAAGACCTATTTAGAAGCCGATTTTGAGGTGTCAAATATTGAACTTGCTTCTGCAACTATTTAGATGCAGCTCGTCGCTATCTTCAATTTGAGTACTCACGGAGCCAAAACAGACTTCGTATGAGGAAGATACACCTGTTTTACTAAACAGTGCGCAAAACAGATTCCAATCCGAATTCAGGTACGAGATTGATTCTAGATAGATCCAATTTTTTTTTCTTCTCTCTTTTTTTTTCTCACGCTTTTTTTTTCTTTTTCTTCTCCTTTTTTTCTCTGACTTTTTTTTCTCTCGTTTTTTTTCTCTCTTATTTTCTCCCTCTTTCCAAAACAAACTAGATCTCAACTATTATTATGACAATGAATGGTGGGTAGCACGTGGTGGAAATTGATGAATGGGTGGTGGACAGCGGAAGAGATAATGATGCAGCGGTGGCGTGATTAATGTGAACAGAACTCGAAACTCTAAACGAACTAGACACTAAGACCAGCAACTCGACACGACGATGCAACCGATAATTCAACTATGCAAGCAATGAAAAGAAAATTGCAAAGGCTCAGATTGGCTTGGACCAAGGATGAATAGATCTAACTCTTTTTTGTGGCTTTTTCTTGGACAATAGGTAAGAAAATAAATCTAATCTAGGAAAACTGGAAATTCTCACCGAGCAACCTGAAAACTGATACCACTTGATAGAGGCGAGGGTCCCGATCTTTCGATGAGATGATAACTATCGATTTGGTGGAGACGAC
>NW_021190293.1:19819-20686 GCF_002162155.2 Triticum dicoccoides | reverse complement strand
CGGACATCCGGCCAGGACCCCGGACATCCGGCCCCTGGAGCATCACCCGCACCAGCCGCCCAGCCGCCAAGTACCTACAGGCCCCGGACATCCGGCCCGCAAGCCCGAACATCCGGCGCTTCCCGACAGCCCAGACATCCGGCCATAAGCCCGGAAATCCGGCGCCCCTATCTAGAGAGCACCAAGGCCAACCTCACCAGCCCGGACATCCGGCCCATGCCCCGGACATCCGGCCTCCCGCGAACGCCCGGACATCCGGCCCCCAGCCCGGACATCCGGCGCCTGCCTGCGCGCAGAGTCGGGCCGAAGGCCCATGTATCCCCTCCTCACTTACCCATTCGTGGACTAGCCTATATATACTCCATCCCCTTCCTCTAGTTAGGATTAGCGTTGATTTAGCTCAAGTTAGAGATAGAGCTTCGCTCATCCATCGGATCTCCTCCTCGTGAGAGACCGCGGCCTCTTCGGAGTAGATCCTATCGGATTCAAGGCCCCCATTGTGGGAAGATCCCCTTGCGGATTCAAGCCCTCCTCACGGAGAAGATCGGTTACCTTTGTATCCTTACCTTTGTTGACTTTGGATCTCGTGTATCTCTTTGTGTTCTTCGATCTAGCACTTGTGTGACCGATTCCTTGTTGGTTGAGTGTTTTCCCTTGTTCCTCCCCGTGATTTCCTCGTGTTCTTCCGCTCGTTCTTCGTTTCTCCCCGTAGGATCCACTCCAAACGTGAAAGATCGACGCTATAGGGTTCCACCCTACATCATTATGGTATCATGAGCCACTTTGATCACGTTTTTGGAGCCCCTACCCCATGATTTCTAGCTTGATTTTGTTGATTTTGTCCTAAATCCGAAAATCCCCACCAAA
>NW_021190293.1:0-17417 GCF_002162155.2 Triticum dicoccoides | reverse complement strand
CACGAGAGGTGCACAAACATCCAAATGCACATGATCAGGTTAATGTATCTATACCACCATTTAATGGCCGTTTTAAACCTGCTTTATATATTGAATGGGAGTTCGACATAAAAAATATATTTGCTTCCCATAATTTCGATGAACATAAAAAGGTTAAGGTTGCGGTTGGTTCTTTCACTGGTTATGCTTTGGTTTGGTGGAGTGAATATTGTCGGTTACACCCTGATTATATACCTACTACTTGGGATGATTTGAAACTTGCCATGCGACATACTTTCGTCCCTTCTTATTATACTCGTGACATGATTAAGAAGTTGCAACACTTAAAACAAGGTAGTGAAACTGTAACAAAATATTATGATGATTTACAAACTACCTTGTTGCATTCCTCTTTAGAAGAAAGTGAAGATGATTTTATGGATAGATTTTGGGGAGGATTAAAACGTGATATTCAAGAGATACTAATTCATGAAGAGTGTTATCCTATGGACCATTTGTTTCATCTTGCTTGCAAAGCTGAACAGGAAATAAAACGACGTGTTAGCGACGAGGAGAACGAGCGCACGGTGCACATTCCAAGAGTTAATATGATTGTTCCTTCAACTACTAGGCATACTATGACAACCACATCCGTTGTTGTCAGGACTACATCATCTCCACCATGTGACACATCGCCCCCGAGAGTGGCTACATCATCTGAGTTGATCATAAGAGGTAATGACAAAGGTACTGATCTTCCATCTCTACATGAGAATGATGAATGCCTTGTCAATTTGAATGCACCATCTGATGAGCTACCCACTGCTTTGATCACACCACCTATTTTAGAGGACTACGTTGATAATTTGACTTTGCCATGTGATCAAACAACTGAAATACCAACAATTTTGAGTGCACCCGTTGAATTAACTATTGATGCAAAAGAACCAATGTTTAATCATTTTGATATGACCTCTAATCTTGGTGATGATTCTGTGTTGAATGACTTATTGCATGTTTGCTTATTTAAGCATGTTGTAGCATGTAAATTTGATGAAAGTAAGGTTTATTCACCAATGTTGGGATGGTTTAATGATGAACATTGTCAATCTTTTGAAATGAATAAGAGCTTCACTTATATGTGCAAACTGAGTTGCAATATTTTCATGCCTTCTACTTCTTGTGCTAATTTTTTGGCTTTAGATTTTATGAACTATGCAAGTTACTCATCTATTCATGTGTCATATATGCAAAAATCAAGGGAAGTAAAAATGGATGACATATACATATACAACATGTACACCTTGTCTCTTTTGTTAGCCACATTTCAGATTAAGCAACGCCGAGGACGGCTTTATTTTCAAGAAGGGGAGGATGATGAGGACATGACTACCTTGGATATGACCAAAAATATTGCATATATGCATATTTGTCAGGTGATTTCTAGTGCAAACTATTCAATAATCTATTTATGTTATCCAGAACAAAATACTTCACACACTTTTGTGTTTTGTCTAATTGCAGGTGTATGGGACATTTGTACAATCCACATATGAATATAAGGAAGAAAGAGATGTTTATTTGCTGTCCAAAAAGTTCTCTCACGTCACTTTTGGCCCAAGAGAAGATAGAGTCCAAGTCTCTCACGTTCTGGATTCAGATTCGGACTGCACAGACATACCTGACTCAAAACGCACACAAGTTTTTCATACGGACTCCGAATTGGGTGATTCTTTTTTTGTTGGAAACTAGATTTCGTGCACTTTCCAACCCAATTGGAATCACCTTCAAATTCGTCCAGAGCATTGAGTTGTGGACGAAACAATCTGATGCTGCAGCAGAATCCGAGTCAAACTACAAGTCCAAAGGTGTTACATCACCTCCACTTGGGCCCATTGGCCTTGTACGACCTATATTTAGTTTTAGGCTGCCTTGGGACGTCCTCCCACCTCCTTGGCCGCCACCCCTAGCTCCTATAAGTAGATCCATCTAGTAGTTTTTTCTGGGGATTTGTTTAGTTAAAAGTTAGCCATTGCAACTTCGTGTACTTCGTTTGTGTCCAACGACCAGACCAAGACCGCTTACGGATCCCCACCATTATCAATACCTCATATATATTTGCAATATTCAGATTGCTTTATCATATTCTTGCTCGTTCTTCGATTGCTTGCAGGAATAGACCTTCGTGGTCAGGCTGACTGTGCTTCCGGCATCGTCAGTAACCTCAGGAGATTGGTTTAGCGATTGCTAAGGCGCAACATCGTGCACGTTTGTAGTCGGATCGTCAAAGTCGTCTCCACCAAATCGATAGTTATCATCTCATCGAAAGATCGGGACACCCTCGCCTCTATCAGGGCCGGACATCCGGGCCATCTGGCCGGACATCCGGCTCCTGGAGCGCATTTTCGCGCGCGGTTCTGGACATCAGGTCCCGGAAATCCGGCCCGAGCCCCGGATGTCCGGCCCCTGGGATTTCAGATTTTCCCCTTTCACCGTTTTGTCCATAACTAATTCATCCGAAGTCCGTTTTTAACGTTCTTTAGCTCGTTTTGAAGCTCTTGACTTCCCCCATCCCATAAAAATACTACCACCACCATTTGACTCCATCAAATTTTTGAAAATTTGGCAAGTTTGCCCAGGCCCTCCACCATATCATCCGCATAACCACCACCGACTTCCGCAACCTAACCAATTTTGTTCCCCATAGCATTAGTGGTTGCTTGAGTAGTGATTCGAGTCTCCTAAGGTGTTTCAGCTACTTAGGGACGATTGCTTCTTCATCAACCACCACCACCACTTCCGACAACCCAACTTAACCCAATTGTTGATTGAGCTTTTTCGAGTTGTGGCTTGTGTCTCCTAAGGTGTTTCGGCTACTTAGGGACGGCAACTTCAACTTTGACATGTGTATAGCCCATCATTCCATCCGCATTGCCTAGTGCAACACCACCACCGCTTTCCGCTACCACCATTTGACATTTGTCATTTGAGATTTTGAGTTTGCGGTTTTTCCGTTTCCTAAGGTGTTTCGGCTACTTAGGGATGAGTCTCCATCATCTTGGTATCTACACCAAGAACACCGCCACTCATCATCGCAAAGGACGGTAACCTCGACGACACCTTTGTATATTCCCTTGCAATTGCATTGTTAACGCCTAGCCCATTTTGCGTTACTTGCCTATCGAGACTAGCCATTTGAGTATTGCCGGGCCACGTTACTTGTGCACATTAGTGATCTACACCTTCCATTACATACATACCATATCATCTTGGTATCATATCATCCATTGTGCCTCAAGTTTGTTCCCACATATACACAATTGCTATCTTGGTTTGTGCATTGTGCAAAAGTGGCCATAGAAAAAAAAAGAGAAAAAGCTTTTAAGCAAAAAGAGAGCAAAGAGCTCGTGAGCAAGTGCCATAGCATCATACCAAAATCTACATCATATGATATCATGCTTGAGAGAAACACCGGGAACCATACATACATAGCATACTTGGGATAGAAAGTTTATCCATTTTGCATCTTGTAGGTTGTGCACAAGTGTCGTATCCGCCTATTGAGCAATCGTGCTAGCGTCTCTCTTGAGTTGTGCAACACGAGCGTTTTCCGTGGATTCCACATTTTGTGATCATTCCTTGGTTGCACGACCCCATTTATCTATCCGTGTGTGTGTTTCCGTGTGCCATTCTTAGCTATTGGTCCACTTGTTTGTTGAGGACATCAATACAATTGTTACACCCACAGGCCCTGCTGCTATACATACTGGACCAATTACTAGAGCTCGCGCACGCCAACTAAATTACCAGGTACTTTCGTTTCTTGGTAATGATTCTAATGTTCATGAGAATATGATGCTGCCTAAATTGGATACATTTGTTTTGCTTACAAATAAAGGGCCTAGCTTGGAGAAGGATGAACATTGGAGCAAGAACAAGCATGGAGATGATGGCATGCGCAAGGGGAACAAGAACGGAGTTACAAGTGATGATTTCAGGACTTTGAAGCCACCATAATGGGCGCATGAAGCCTTGGACGAAATATACAAGATGCCACTTCATAAATTTCGTCCCGAGGTTATTATAGGTGCTGCGTCACCTTATTATTGGGCCAGGCCCATGTAATTTCGAAATACATAAGTATAGGCTATTTTTAGAGTCCGTATGTGTGGGGAAACAAGAGATAGGGTTGATTTCGGACCCCTCCACCAAGGGCCACGAAATTCCCCCCTCTTCCTCCATATATACAGCCCTTAGGGCACCGTTTAGACTTTGGGTTTTGTTCAGATTAAAAGTTCGCCATAGCTGCAACTTCGCGTACTTCGTTTGTGTTCAACGACCAGACAAAGGCGTCACAGAACCCCACCTTGATCAATAAAGCTTTCATCTTATATTCGCAATATCCAGATTGCAATCTCAGTTTCTTGCTTGTTCTTCGTTTGCTCGCAGGAAACAGACCCTCGTGGTCAGGTTGATTGATGAGGACATGATTACCTTGGATATGACAAAAAATATTGCATATATGCATATTTGTCAGGTGATTTCTAGTGCAAACTATTCAATAATCTATTTATGTTATCCAGAACAAAAATACTTCACACACTTTTGTGTTTTGTCTAATTGCAGGTGTATGGGACATTTGTACAATCCAAATATGAAGATAAGGAAGAAAGAGATGTTTATTTGCTGTCCAAAAAGTTCTCTCACGTCACTTTTGGCCCAAGAGAAGATAGAGTCCAAGTCTCTCACGTTCTGGATTCAGATTCGGACTGCACAGACACACCTGACTCAAAACGCACACAAGTTTTTCATACGGACTCCGAATTGGGTGATTCTTTTTTTGTTGGAAACTAGATTTCGTGCACTTTCCAACCCAATTGGAATCACTTTCAAATTCGTCCGGAGCATTGAGTTGTGGACGAAACAATCTGATGCTACAGCAGAATCCGAGTCAAACTACAAGTCCAAAGGTGTTACATCACCTCCACTTGGGCCCATTGACCTTGTACGACCTAGATTTAGTTTTAGGCTGCCTTGGGACGTCCTCCCACCTCCTTGGCCGCCACCCCTTGCTCCTATATAAGTAGATCCATCTAGTAGCTTTTCCTTGGGATTTGTTTAGTTAAAAGTTAGCCATTGCAACTTCGTGTACTTCGTTTGTGTCCAACGACCAGACCAAGACCGCTTACGGATCCCCACCATTATCAATACCTCATATATATTTGCAATATTCAGATTGCTTTATCATATTCTTGCTCGTTCTTCGATTGCTTGCAGGAATAGACCTTCGTGGTCAGGCTGACCGTGCTTCCGGCATCGTCAGTAACATCAGGAGATTGGTTTAGCGATTGCTAAGGCGCAACGTCGTGCACGTTTATAGTCGGATCGTCAAAGTCGTCTCCACCAAATCGATAGTTATCATCTCATCGAAAGATCGGGACACCCCCGCCTCTATCAAGTGGTATCAGTTTTCAGGTTGCTCGGTGAGAATTTCCAGTTTTTCCTAGATTAGATTTATTTTCTTACCTATTGTCCAAGAAAAAGCCACAAAACAAAAGTTAGATCTATTCATCCTTTGTCCTAGCCAGACTGAGCCTTTACAATTTTCTTTTCATTGTTTGCATTATTGAATTATCGGTTGCATCGCCGTGTCGAGTTGCTGGTCTTAGTGTCTAGTTCCTTTAGAGTTTCGAGTTCTGTTCACATTAGTCACGCAGCCGCTGCATCATTATCTCATCCGCTGTCCACCATCCCATCCACCAATTTCCACCACGTGCTACGCATTTGTTTATTGTCATAATCATAGTTGAGGTCACTCACATCTTCGCCTGATCGAATCTGCATCTTATCTAGTTTGTCTTGGAAAGAGGGAGAAAAAGAATATAAAAAAAAGAGAAAAAAGGAAAGAAAAAAAAAGAAAAAGAGGGAGAAGAAAAAGAAAAAAAAAGCGTGAGAAAAAAAAAGAGAAGAAAAAAAATTGGATCTATCTAGAATCAATCTCGTACCTGAATTCGCGTTGGAATCTGTTTTGCGCACTGTTCAGTAAAACAGGTGTATCTTCCTCATACGAAGTCAGTTTTGGCTCCGTGAGTACTCAAATTGAAGATAGCGACGAGCCGCATCTAAATAGTTGCAGAAGCTAGTTCAATATTTAAGACCTCAAAATTGGTTTCTAAATAGGTCTTTTTGCCCTCCGAAGTTCGTGAACACAACTTGTTCCAATTTTTCAGGCCAGTTTTAGAATTCTTTGACTCCTCATATCAACTCGGAATTGAGTGATTCTTTTTGCATTGGAAAGCTTGAGTTAGTAGCATTCTTTGAAAGAATTTATCAGAAAATTGTCTCAAACTTTTCAAGAGGAAAGTTGGAGAGAGAGTTGTTGTATATCCTGCTTGGCAGTTGTTTTTCATCATTATCTTCACTGCCGTTGTGATCTTCACTTATATCTTGTTGTCAAGAGCTACTTAGTATCCTTCATTGATGCTAGTTGTGCTACGCCGTGACCTCATTAGTGTTCTAGGCTCGCGTCTCTAGTCCGGTCTAGCCTAGGACCAGCACAGTACCGTCGTTGAGCGTTTATTCAACATTGCATCTTTGAATTGATTATTGCTAATCTTTTGCTACCATATATAGCCAACCCAGCTCCACATATTTCTACACCGTGTATACGTACGCTCCCCTGGCAATCGCTTTACTCAATATTCGGAGTTACTTGACACCGCTGATTGCCGATCACCGCCTGCTGCATGGTAAGAACTTGTAAGACATTGATATTTGCTTTACTGTGAGCGTTTTACCACCACATCCTAGTAGTTATAGGAACATTATTTTTGGGTTTTGTTTCTTGTTCTACTAATCATGACAGGATCCAGAGTCAATTCATGGGCTTTGTCGATCGCGGGAGACGTGCCACCACCTTTGCAAATACCACAACCGTCACGAGAGGTGCACAGACATCCAAATGCACATGATCAGGTTAATGTATCTATACCACCATTTAATGGCCGTTTTAAACCTGCTTTATATATTGAATGGGAGTTCGACATAAAAAATATATTTGCTTCCCATAATTTCGATGAACATAAAAAGGTTAAGGTTGCGGTTGGTTCTTTCACTGGTTATGCTTTGGTTTGGTGGAGTGAATATTGTCGGTTACACCCTGATTATATACCTACTACTTGGGATGATTTGAAACTTGCCATGCGACATACTTTCGTCCCTGCTTATTATACTCGTGACATGATTAAGAAGTTGCCACACTTAAAACAAGGTAGTGAAACTGTAACAAAATATTATGATGATTTACAAACTACCTTGTTGCATTCCTCTTTAGAAGAAAGTGAAGATGATTTTATGGATAGATTTTGGGGAGGATTAAACCGTGATATTCAAGAGATACTAATTCATGAAGAGTGTTATCCTATGGACCATTTGTTTCATCTTGCTTGCAAAGCTGAACAGGAAATAAAACGACGTGTTGGCCACGAGGAGAACAAGCGCACGGTGCACATTCCAAGAGTTGATATGATTGTTCCTTCAACTACTAGGCATACTATGACAACCACATCCGTTGTTGTCAGGACTACATCACCTCCACCATGTGACACATCGCCCCCGAGAGTGGCTACATCATCTGAGTTGATCATAAGAGGTAATGACAAAGGTACTGATCTTCCATCTCTACATGAGAATGATGAATGCCTTGTCAATTTGAATGCACCATCTGAGGAGCAACACACTACTTTGATCACACCACCTATTTTAGAGGACTACGTTGATAATTTGACTTTGCCATGTGATCAAACAACTGAAATACCAACAATTTTGAGTGCACCCATTGAATTAACTACTGATGCAAAAGAACCAATGTTTAATCATTTTGATATGACCTCTAATCTTGGTGATGATTCTGTGTTGAATGACTTATTGCATGTTTGCTTATTTAAGCATGTTGTAGCATGTAAATTTGATGCAAGTAAGGTTTATTCACCAATGTTGGGATGGTTTAATGATGAACATTGTCAATCTTTCGAAATGAATAAGAGCTTCACTTATATGTGCAAACTGAGTTGCAATATTTTCATGCCTTCTACTTCTTGTGCTAATTTTTTGGCCTTAGATTTTATGAACTATGCAAGTTACTCATCTATTCATGTGTCATATATGCAAAAATCAAGGGAAGTAAAAATGGATGACATATACATATACAACATGTACACCTTGTCTCTTTTGTTAGCCACATTTCAGATTAAGCAACGCCGAGGACGGCTTTATTTTCAAGAAGGGGAGGATGATGAGGACATGATTACCTTGGATATGACAAAAAATATTGCATATATGCATATTTGTCAGGTGATTTCTAGTGCAAACTATTCAATAATCTATTTATGTTATCCAGAACAAAAATACTTCACACACTTTTGTGTTTTGTCTAATGGCAGGTGTATGGGACATTTGTACAATCCAAATATGAAGATAAGGAAGAAAGAGATGTTTATTTGCTGTCCAAAAAGTTCTCTCACGTCACTTTTGGCCCAAGAGAAGATAGAGTCCAAGTCTCTCACGTTCTGGATTCAGATTCGGACTACACAGACACACCTGACTCAAAACGCACACAAGTTTTTCATACGGACTCCGAATTGGGTGATTCTTTTTTTGTTGGAAACTAGATTTCGTGCACTTTCCAACCCAATTGGAATCACCTTCAAATTCGTCCGGAGCGTTGAATTGTGGACGAAACAATCTGATGCTGCAGCAGAATCCGAGTCAAACTACAAGTCCAAAGGTGTTATATCACCTCCACTTGGGCCCATTGACCTTGTACGACCTAGATTTAGTTTTAGGCTGCCTTGGGACGTCCTCCCACCTCCTTGGCCGCCACCCCTTGCTCCTATATAAGTAGATCCATCTAGTAGCTTTTCCTTGGGATTTGTTTAGTTAAAAGTTAGCCATTGCAACTTCGTGTACTTCGTTTGTGTCCAACGACCAGACCAAGACCGCTTACGGATCCCCACCATTATCAATACCTCATATATATTTGCAATATTCAGATTGCTTTATCATATTCTTGCTCGTTCTTCGATTGCTTGCAGGAATAGACCTTCGTGGTCAGGCTGACCGTGCTTCCGGCATCGTCAGTAACATCAGGAGATTGGTTTAGCGATTGCTAAGGCGCAACGTCGTGCACGTTTGTAGTCGGATCGTCAAAGTCGTCTCCACCAAATCGATAGTTATCATCTCATCGAAAGATCGGGACACCCCCGCCTCTATCATTGATCGTGCTTCGGCGTGGTCAATAACCTCTCGGAGTTGGTTTAGCGATTGCTAAGGCGCGACGTCCTCGCACGTTCGTAGTCGGATCGTCAAAGTCGACTGCCACCAAAGTGATATCCATCATCTCATCGAAAGACGGGACACCATTGCCTCTATCAAGTGGTATCAGATTTCCAGGTTGCTCGGTGAGATTTTACAGCTTTTTCGTAGTTTAGATCGAGTCTGTTCTTCATACCTACAGTCCACGAAAAAGCCACAAAAAAATTAGGGTTAGTTCATCATATCCGAACCAATCTGAGCCTTTGCATAATCTTTTTAGGGTTTTGCTTTGTTGAATTTGCGGTTGCATCGTCGGTCTAGTTGCTAGTCTTAGAGTCTAGTCTTTTAGAGTTTCGAGTTCTGGTCATAAGTTATCACGCCGCCGCCGCACCATCATCATCGCCCCTACCATCTGCCACCACCGCTCCGAATCCGTATCCATATACCACCACCAATCCGTGTCCATATACCACCACCGATCCATATCCATATACTACCACCGCTACCACCACTGCTGGCATATACCACCACCATATATCCACCACCAATCCGTGTTCCTTGCTTATTAGGTTTGTTTTTGAGATCCATCTAGTTTCCGATTCGTGTTTCCTTGCCGGAGTAGGTTTCGGAAAAAAAAATATTTCAGTTTCCTTGCTGGAGTCGGGAAACCACGCTCCGTTTAGGCCCAAAATTTTTCGAAAACACATTTTTCGAAAAAATTTCTGGCTATCCTATTTTTAGGTGTTTCTGAGTGTTTTGAGACAGGTGCCATTATAGGAAGTTTTTTTTACCCGTTTCCAGTTTTTGGGTCCGGGCAGTCGAAAAAAAAAATTGGTCAAAAAAATAAATTGTGCCCATCCTCTCAGTTTGACCTAGGAAGAGTTTTGAGACACTCGCCATTATAGTGATTTTTCGCAAAAAAAAAGCAGCGCAAAAAAAAAGAGCGCAAAAAAAAGAGCGAAAAAAAATTTCAGAGTGTGCTTTTCCCTTGTTTACGTGCCGCGCCGTGATTTTGTTGGTGTTCTAGGCTTGCGTCTCTAGCACAGTCTAGCCTAGGACCAGCACAGTACCGTCGTTGAGCGTTTATTCAACTTTGCATCTCTGAATTGATTATTGCTGACCCTTTTTGCTACCATATTATAAGCCTTCCCAGCTCCACATACATCTACGTCGTGTGTTTGACTCTCCCTGGTAATCGCTCTATCCAAGCTTTGAGAGTTTTTGACTACAACAGTTGCCGATCACCGCCTGCTGCTGGGTAAGAACTGGTAAGAATTTGAGATTTGCTTGACGGATTTGTGATACACCACCACCACTTCTTAGTAGTCTGTAGGATCATATTCTTGTGTGTTTCTATTGCTGCTAACCATGCCAGGATCACAAGCCGACGAGATTGACTGGGAGAACTTATCGAACAAGGAGCTTCATGATAAGTTTCAGCAAATGATGACTGAACAGGTGCAAGATGTGCTGAACAATTTTGAAGAGGCCATGGAGAAGATTACTGGCCTTGAGAAGACGTTCGAAACAAAGCTCGATAACAGATTTAATGAACTGCTTGCGCGTCTTCCACCACCGGCTGCACCTGTTGCACCTCTGCAACAACAACAACTACGCCCCCTTCCGAATCAGTATGGACGAGCACAGCGTGTTCCTATTGAGCCAGGACAAAATTCTGGTGCCGCTGCTACTGCTGTTGGTGCTTCTTTGGCTCCTGCTACTGCTGCTGCTGGTACCCAGGAGGATGATGATTATGTGGGAGATTATGAGGATGAGGTTGATCAAAATCCGAACTACGTGCAGCCACCAGCACCACCACCACCAGGTCAACCTCAGGTATATATTCGTAATGGTAGGCCTGCACCACCACCTCAGGTACGAGATGATGTCCATATTCCTAAACTGAAATTGAATATTCCACCATTTGAGGGTAGATATGTTCCTGATATATATCTTACTTGGGAGTTAGCAACTGAACAACGATTTACATGTTTACAATATCCTGAGGAGAGACGAGTTGCTGTTGCTGTTTGTGCTTTCACTAGTTTTGCATGTGTATGGTGGTCTGAACATTGTAGATTATATCCTATTCCAACTACTTGGGCTGCTTTGAAAACTGCTATGCGTACGCGTTGGGTTCCACCATATTATCAACGTGAATTGCTTCAAAAATTGCAGCGTTTAAGACAAGGGAAAAATTCTGTAGAAGAATATTATCAGGAATTACAAACTGGCATGATTAGATGTGGTATTGTTGAGGAGAATGAAGCTATGCTTGCACGTTTTCTGGGTGGATTAAATAGAGAGATTCAGACCATTCTAGACTATAAGGAGTATACTAATATCACTCGTTTATTCCATCTTGCTTGTAAAGCTGAACGTGAAGTGCAGGATCGACAAGCATTGGGGCGAACTAACTTTTCTGCAGGCCGACCTTCATCATGGACACCGCGTCCATCTTCTACTTCAACTGCACCAGCACCTCAATTAGGTGCCTCCTCCAGTCGTGATACAAGAAAACAGGCACAACCACCATTATCTGCCAAGAGCGCACCTGCTGGGCCTGCACGGAGTTCTTCTTCTTCCATGGCATCAACAGGGCACACAAGTGATATTATTTGTCGTCGTTGTAAGAGAGGAGGTCATTATGCGAGAGAATGCAAATCTCCGCGTGTGATGATTGCTACCGCGGATGGTGGATATGAGTCTGCTACTGACTATGATGAGGAGACTTTGCCTCTTATTACACGTGAAGAACATGGTGGAGATGATTCTGATCATGAGACACAATACATGGCTCCTGAAGACGCTGACAGGTATGAATGTTTAGTTGCTCAACGTGTTTTGAGTGTGCAGATCACACAAGCTGAGCAAAATCAAAGGCACAATTTGTTCCATACCAAGGGAGTTGTGAAGGAACGTTCTGTGCGCGTCATCATAGATGGAGGGAGCTGCAACAACTTGGCTAGCATGGAGATGGTGGAGAAGCTTTCTCTCACCACAAGACCACATCCACATCCTTACTACATCCAATGGTTCAACAACAGCGGCAAGGTTAAGGTAACACGTACTGTTCGTGTGCATTTTAGTATCTCTACATATGCTGATTATGTTGATTGTGATGTGGTACCTATGCAAGCATGTTCCTTATTACTTGGTAGACCATGGCAATTTGATAAAAATTCTGTACACCATGGTAGAAACAATCACTATACTCTTGTTCATAAGGATAAAAATATTACTTTGCTTCCTATGACTCCTGATTCCATTTTGAAAGATGATATTAATAGAGCTAATAAAGCAAAACAGGAGACGAATAAGAGTGAAAATCAGATTGTGGCAAAAGAATTTGAGCAACAAATGAAGCCTAACAATAAACCATCTAGTGTTTCTTCTGAAATTAAATTGAAAAGTGCATGTTTATTTGCCACCAAATCTGATATTGATGAGCTAGATTTCGGCAAATCTGTTTGCTATGCTTTTGTGTGCAAAGAGGCATTATTTTCATTCGAGGACGTGCCTTCCTCTTTGCCTCCTGCTGTCACTAACATTTTGCAGGAGTTCGCTGACGTCTTTCCACAAGACGTGCCACCGGGATTACCGCCTATTCGAGGGATTGAGCATCAGATTGACTTAATTCCCGGTGCTTCACTACCAAACCGTGCACCATACCGTACCAATCCAGAGGAGACGAAGGAGATTATGCGTCAAGTACAAGAGCTTCTCGACAAAGGTTATATACGCGAATCCCTTAGTCCTTGTGCTGTTCCTATTATTCTAGTGCCGAAAAAGGATGGTACATCACGTATGTGTGTTGATTGTAGAGGCATTAATAATATTACTATTCGTTATCGTCATCCTATTCCTAGGCTAGATGGTATGCTTGATGAATTGAGTGGCTCTACAATATTCTCCAAAGTTGATTTACATAGTGGATACCATCAAATTCGTATGAAATTGGGAGATGAATGGAAAACAGCATTCAAAACTAAGTTTGGATTATATGAGTGGTTAGTCATGCCTTTTGGGTTAACTAATGCACCTAGTACTTTCATGAGATTAATGAACGAAGTTTTCCGTGCTTTCATTGGACGATTTGTGGTAGTTTACTTTGATGACATATTGATTTATAGCAGATCTTTGGAAGAACATTTGGAACATTTACGTGCTGTTTTTATTGCTCTACGTGATGCACGTTTGTTTGGTAACCTTGGGAAGTGCACCTTTTGCACCGACCGAGTATCTTTTCTTGGCTATGTTGTTACTCCACAGGGAATTGAAGTTGATAAAGCCAAGATTGAAGCAATTGAGAGTTGGCCGCAACCCAAAACGGTCACACAAGTGAGGAGTTTTCTTGGCCTCGCCGGATTCTATAGGCGTTTTGTGAGAGATTTCAGCACCATTGCTGCACCTCTCAATGAGCTTACAAAGAAAGATGTGCCTTTTCTTTGGGGTACCGCACAGGAAGAAGCCTTCACGGTATTGAAAGATAAGTTGACACATGCTCCTTTACTCCAACTTCCTGATTTTAATAAGACTTTTGAGCTTGAATGTGATGCTAGTGGAATTGGATTAGGAGGTGTGTTATTACAAGATGGCAAACCTGTTGCATACTTTTCTGAAAAATTGAGTGGGCCTAGTCTGAATTATTCTACTTATGATAAAGAATTATATGCTCTTGTTCGGACTTTAGAAACATGGCAACATTATTTATGGCCCAAAGAATTTGTTATACATTCTGATCATGAATCTTTGAAACATATTAAAAGTCAAGCTAAACTGAATCGTAGTCATGCTAAATGGGTTGAATTCATTGAGACTTTCCCTTATGTCATTAAACACAAGAAGGGAAAAGAAAATGTTATTGCTGATGCATTGTCTCGTCGCTATACTATGCTTTCACAACTTGACTTCAAAATATTTGGTTTGGAGACCATCAAAGATCAATATGTGCATGATGCTGATTTTAAAGATGTAATGCAGAATTGTAAAGAAGGAAGAATGTGGAACAAGTTTGTCGTTAACGATGGATTTGTGTTTCGTGCTAACAAGCTATGAATTCCAGCTAGCTCCGTTCGTCTTTTGTTGTTGCAGGAGGCGCATGGAGGAGGATTAATGGGACACTTTGGCGTGAAGAAGACGGAGGACGTACTTGCTACACATTTCTTTTGGCCAAAGATGAGACGGGATGTTGAGCGTTTTATTGCTCGATGCACTACATGTCAAAAAGCTAAGTCACGACTCAATCCTCATGGTTTATATATGCCTTTGCCTGTACCTAGTGTTCCTTGGGAGGATATATCTATGGACTTTGTTTTAGGTTTACCTCGAACAAAGAAGGGGAGGGATAGCATATTTGTTGTCGTGGATAGATTCTCGAAAATGGCACACTTTATACCATGTCATAAAAGCGATGATGCTGTTAATGTTGCTGATTTGTTCTTTCGTGAAATTATTCGCTTGCATGGTGTGCCAAATACTATTGTTTCAGATCGTGATACTAAATTTCTTAGCCACTTTTGGAGATGTTTATGGGCTAAGTTGGGGACTAAACTGCTTTTTAGTACTACTTGTCACCCCCAAACTGATGGACAAACTGAAGTAGTCAATAGAACGTTGTCTACTATGCTTAGGTGATGAGGACATCAATACAATTGTTACACCCACAGGCCCTGCTGCTATACATACTGGACCAATTAGTAGAGCTCGTGCACACCAACTAAATTACCAGGTACTTTCGTTTCTTTGTAATGATTCTAATGTTCATGAGAATATGATGCTGCCTAAATTGGATACATTTGTTTTGCTTACAAATGAAGGGCCTAGCTTGGAGAAGGATGAACATTGGAGCAAGAACAAGCATGGCGATGATGGCATGCGCAAGGGAAACAAGAACGGAGTTACAAGTGATGATTTCAGGACTTTGAAGCCACCATAATGGGTGCATGAAGCCTTGGACGAAATATACAAGATGCCACTTCATAAATTTCGTCCCGAGGCTATTTTAGGTGCTGCGTCACCTTATTATTGGGCCAGGCCCATGTAATTTCGAAATACATAAGTATAGGCTATTTTTAGAGTCCGTATGTGTGGGGAAACAAGAGATAGGGTTGATTTCGGACCCCTCCACCAAGGGCCACGAAATTCCCCCCTCTTCCTCCATATATACAGCCCTTAGGGCATCGTTTAGACTTTGGGTTTTGTTTAGATTAAAAGTTCGCCATAGCTGCAACTTCGCGTACTTCGTTTGTGTTCAACGACCAGACAAAGGCGTCACAGAACCCCACCTTGATCAATAAAGCTTTCATCTTATATTCGCAATATCCAGATTGCAATCTCAGTTTCTTGATTGTTCTTCGTTTGCTCGCAGGAAACAGACCCTCGTGGTCAGGTTGATCGTGCTCCGGCGTGGTCAATAACCTCTCGGAGTTGGTTTAGCGATTGCTAAGGCGCGACGTCCTCGCACGTTCGTAGTCGGATCGTCAAAGTCGACTTCCACCAAAGCGAAATCCATCATCTCATCGAAAGACGGGACACCTCCGCCTCTATCAGCCTCGCTGGATTCTATAGGCGTTTTGTGAGAGATTTCAGCACCATTGCTGCACCTCTCAATGAGCTTACAAAGAAAGATGTGCCTTTTCTTTGGGGTACCGCACAGGAAGAAGCCTTCTCGGTATTGAAAGATAAGTTGACACATGCTCCTTTACTCCAACTTCCTGATTTTAATAAGACTTTTGAGCTTGAATGTGATGCTAGTGGAATTGGATTAGGCGGTGTGTTATTACAAGATGGCAAACCTGTTGCGTACTTTTCTGAAAAATTGAGTGGGCCTAGTCTGAATTATTCTACTTATGATAAAGAATTATATGCTCTTGTTCGGACTTTAGAAACATGGCAACATTATTTATGGCCCAAAGAATTTGTTATACATTCTGATCATGAATCTTTGAAACATATTAAAAGTCAAGCTAAACTGAATCGTAGACATGCTAAATGGGTTGAATTCATTGAGACTTTTCCTTATGTCATTAAACACAAGAAGGGAAAAGAAAATGTTATTGCTGATGCATTGTCTCGCCGCTATACTATGCTTTCACAACTTGACTTCAAAATATTTGGTTTGGAGACCATCAAAGATCAATATGTGCATGATGCTGATTTTAAAGATGTAATGCAGAATTGTAAAGAAGGAAGAATGTGGAACAAGTTCGTCGTTAACGATGGATTTGTGTTTCGTGCTAACAAGCTATGCATTCCAGATAGCTCCGTTCGTCTTTTGTTGTTGCAGGAGGCGCATGGAGGAGGATTAATGGGACACTTTGGCGTGAAGAAGACGGAGGACGTACTTGTTACACATTTCTTTTGGCCAAAGATGAGACGGGATGTTGAGCGTTTTATTGCTAAATGCACTACATGTCAAAAAGCTAAGTCACGACTCAATCCTCATGGTTTATATATGCCTTTGCCTGTACCTAGTGTTCCTTGGGAGGATATATCTATGGACTTTGTTTTAGGTTTACCTCGAACAAAGAAGGGGAGGGATAGCATATTTGTTGTCGTGGATAGATTCTCGAAAATGGCACACTTTATACCATGTCATAAAAGCGATGATGCTGTTAATGTTGCTGATTTGTTCTTTCGTGAAATTATTCGCTTGCATGGTCTGCCAAATACTATTGTTTCAGATCGTGATACTAAATTTCTTAGCCACTTTTGGAGATGTTTATGGGCTAAGTGATGAGGACATCAATACCATTGTTACACCCACAGGCCCTGCTGCTATACATACTGGACCAATTACTAGAGCTCGCGCACGCCAACTAAATTACCAGGTACTTTCGTTTCTTGGTAATGATTCTAATGTTCATGAGAATATGATGCTGCCTAAATTGGATACATTTGTTTTGCTTACAAATGAAGGGCCTAGCTTGGAGAAGGATGAACATTGGAGCAAGAACAAGCATGGAGATGATGGCATGCGCAAGGGGAACAAGAACGGAGTTACAAGTGATGATTTCAGGACTTTGGAGCCACCATAATGGGTGCATGAAGCCTTGGACGAAATATACAAGATGCCACTTCATAAATTTCGTCCCGAGGCTATTTTAGGTGCTGCGTCACCTTAT
>NW_021190292.1:0-946 GCF_002162155.2 Triticum dicoccoides | reverse complement strand
AGCACTCCACAAATGCCAACAAAGACATGGATGGATAGAGCATGACATAAATATCAAAACTCCCTTACTGATCATCCTCAAAAGAGGCACGGATCACTAGGAAACAAGCTGGACATATAGCATCATGAACTAAAATATCCCAGACTTAGCGAAAATCACTAAGTCCCTGAAATCTGCAATCTCAGGTACCTCTCTTCGCAAGCTTGCACAAGACAACACACACATCCTAAAAATGCATGGGTGACACCTCTGGAAAGAAGACAAAATGCTTCACAATACATCCCAAAGGGGCACAGGCATATCATGCACGGATTAAACATAGCAAAAATGACAAAAGTGCATGATGAACTAACGGATCTGCAATTTAACTCACGAAGCCCCCTTCTAACAGCATTTTGGGTATCAAGATGACCTCAAATGCAAATGAGGCAATGGAACGAAATGATGTACATGTAGAGGCGAAGATTTTGATATATCATACGCCTAAAACGGATCTACGGTTGCAGAGATACGAGCAGTCAAAGAATGCATAAAAAATTAAAGGGAGAGGGAAAAAGTCAACCCTAGAATTTCGGATCTGAGATCCAGATCGGGATCTCGCGGGCACGGACTTCGAGGTTGACCGCGGGGCACTGTTCACCAGAGTTGGAGCTCGCCGGTGGAGGACCGCAGGGGCGTGGGGAGGCTCGCCGGAGCCCGACCCGGCCGCCGGAGGAGCCGGACGAGGGCGGCGGGGCCCGGTGGTGGCCACGGCGAGGTTCGGCGGCGGCGGGCGCGTCGGCGGACGGCGGGGCCGCGGCTCGAGGTGTGGGCCGGCGACGATGGCGAGCGGCGGCGCCGGTGCCCCGGGTGGCCGGCCGCGAGGAGGATGGCGGCGGCTGCGGGCGTGAGGCGGCGGGGCGACGATCGGGCCTCGGGGGCCCCTCCTGGGCCTCCCGGGCCGGCG
>NW_021190291.1:0-1126 GCF_002162155.2 Triticum dicoccoides | reverse complement strand
AGGAGACATTTCCCGGTAAGAGAGGCTACTAAAGATAAACAACTAGATAGTCAGATCCCACACATACCAAGCATTTCAATAACATACACACAATATGCTCGATATGTGCAATACAACATGGCATCACAAAATGACTATACGACTCAAGTATTTATTCAATAGGCTCCGAGGAGCGAGATATTACAAACAGGGGTCTCACGACCCAACATTCAGAGCATACAAATCAAAGCACAAGCGGAAGCTATCATGTCTGAGTACAGACATCTATAAATGAAAAAGGCTGAGAAGCCTGACTATCTACCAGATCCTGCCGAGGGCTCAAGATCGTAGCTGAGGTAACAAGCTAAACGTCGAAGACCACGCGGAATTACTAGTGAGACTGAAGTCTCTCTGCAAAAACATAAAATAGGCAAACGTGAGTACAAATGTACCCAGCAAGACTTACATCAGAACTATCTACATATGCATCATTATCAAAAAAGGGGTGGTGGGGTTTAACTGCAGCAAGCCAGCTTTGACTCGGTGGCTATCCTGAACTACGACTGCGAGTAACTCTTTTGAGGTGGCGCACACGAGTCCACATATTCACCAACCAATACACCACTATGGAACCGCTCCCGTCTCCCTATGAGAACGCCATCCATAGCACTCACGCTTATCTTGCGTATTTTAGAGTATCCACTTTCACTTGTCTATGAACTGATATAAGCAACCCAGAAGTCCTTTTCCGCGGACACGGCTATTCGAATAGATTAGGTTAACCCTGCAGGGGTGTACTTCTTCACACACGCTCTCACCACTTACCACCGTTTACACGACATGTACTCGGCAACCTTCAAGCGGAAGCCCAACGTGGGTGTCGGCCACGACCTACCTAATCACCTAAGTCTCTAGTCCAGGTTTATCGCCTATTCGGGTTCCATCCATGAGGAGATCCGGCCGGAGTTTCGCTCACAGCCCCAAACGATGTGAACAGGGTTCCGTGACACCAAACGGGCGCCCGGTTTACCCGGCCACGTGCCTACCGCATCACAGCCCACCCCTACGGTCAGCGCTGCGCACGGCCTCCAGCATACTACAAACACCAGAAACTACTTGCAACTCCTGGACAGAGGACAAGGGTGAT
>NW_021190290.1:0-2964 GCF_002162155.2 Triticum dicoccoides | reverse complement strand
CAACAATACCACATCTAATCATGCCAGTTTGTAATTCCTGATAATATTCTTCTACAGAATTTTTCCCTTGTCTTAAACGCTGCAATTTTTGAAGCAATTCACGTTGATAATATGGTGGAACCCAACGCGTACGCATAGCAGTTTTCAAAGCAGCCCAAGTAGTTGGAATAGGATATAATCTACAATGTTCAGACCACCATACACATGCAAAACTAGTGAAAGCACAAACGGCAGCAGCAACTCGTCTCTCCTCAGGATATTGTAAACATGTAAATCATTGTTCAGTTTCTAACTCCCAAGTAAGATATATATCAGGAACATATCTACCCTCAAATGGTGGAATATTCAATTTCAGTTTAGGAATATGGACATCATCTCGTACCTGAGGTGGTGGTGCAGGCCTACCATTACGAATATATACCTGAGGTCGACCTGCTGGTGGTGGTACAGGTAGCTGCACGTAGTGTTGATTTTGATCAACCTCATCCTCATAATCTCCCACATAATCATCCTCCTCCACATCAGCAGCAGGAGCCACAGAAGTATAAACAGCAACACCAACAGTTTGGCCAAACGCAAGAGGAACACGGCTTGCTCGGCGGAGGTCTGCTTCGCGACGTGGAGGTAGTCGTTGTTGTTGTTGTTGGAGAGGTGCGTTAGGTGCAGCGGGTGGTGGTGGTGGAAGACGCGCGAGCAATTCATTAAACTTGTTATCGAGCTTTGTTTCGAACGTCTTCTCAAGGCCAGTGATCTTCTCCATGGCCTCTTCAAAATTGTTCAGCACATCTTGCACCTGTTCAGTCATCATTTGCTGAAACTTATCATGAAGCTCCTTGTTCGATAAATTCTCCCAGTCAATCTCGCCGGCTTGTGATCCTAGCATGGTTAGCAGCAATAGAAACACACAAGAATATGATCCTACAGACTACGAACAAGTGGTGGTGGTGGGTGTCACAAATCCGTCAAGCAAATCTCAAATTCTTACCAGTTCTTACCCAGCAGCAGGCGGTGATCGGCAACCGTTGTAGTCAAAAACTCTCAAAGCTTGGATAGAGCGATTACCAGGGAGAGTCAAACGCACGACGTAGATGTATGTGGAGCT
Source organism: Triticum dicoccoides (assembly GCF_002162155.2). Taxonomy (NCBI): domain Eukaryota; kingdom Viridiplantae; phylum Streptophyta; class Magnoliopsida; order Poales; family Poaceae; genus Triticum; species Triticum dicoccoides. Next base: position 1,862 of record NW_021190290.1, on the reverse strand, counting down.
GGGAAGGCTTATAATATGGTAGCAAAAAGGGTCAGCAATAATCAATTCAGAGATGCAAAGTTGAATAAACGCTCAACGACGGTACTGTGCTGGTCCTAGGCTAGACTGTGCTAGAGACGCGAGCCTAGAACACTAACAAAATCACGGCGCGGCACGTAAACAAGGGAAAAGCACACACTGGAATTTTTTTTTGCTCTTTTTTTTTGCGCTCTTTTTTTTTTGCGCTGCTTTTTTTTTGCGAAAAATCACTATAATGGCGAGTGTCTCAAAACTCTTCTTAGCTCAAACTGACAGGATGGGCACGAAATTTTTTCGACCAATTTTTTTTTTTGACTGCCAGGACCCAAAAACTGGAAACGGGTCAAAAAAAACTTCCTATAATGGCACCTGTCTCAAAACACTCAGAAACACCTAAAAATAGGATAGCCAGAAATTTTTTCGAAAAATGCGTTTTCGAAAAATTTTGGGCCTAAACAGAGCGTGGCTACCCGACTCTTTTTTTTTCCGAAACCTACTCCGGCAAGAAAACACGAATCGGAATCTAGATGGATCTCGAAAACAAACCTAATATGATAAGAACTCGGATTGGTGGTGGATATATGGTGGTAGATGGCAGCGGTGGTGGTATATGACAGCTGTGGTGGTATATGGATACGGATTCGAAGCGGTGGCGGATAAACGGTGGTGGTAGATGGCAGGGGCGATGATGATGGTGCGGCGGCGGCGTGACAACTTATGACCAGAACTCGAAACTCTAAAAGACTAGACTCTAAGACCAGCAACTAGACACGACAATGCAACCGCAAATTCAACAAAGCAAAACCCTAAAAAGATTATGCAAGGCTCAGATTGGTTCGGATATGATGAACTAACCCGAATTTTTTTTGAGGCTTTTTCGTGGACTATAGGTATGAAGAACAGACTCGATCTAAACTACGAAAAACTGTAAAATCTCACCGAGCAACCTGGAAATCTGATACCACTTGATAGAGGCAAAGGTGTCCCGTCTTTCGATGAGATGATGGATATCGCTTTGGTGGCAGTCGACTTTGACGATCCGACTACAAACGTGCGTGGACGTCGCGCCTTAGCAATCGCTAAACCAACTCCGAGAGGTTATTGACCACGCCGGAGCACGATCAACCTGACCACGAGGGTCTGTTTCCTGCGAGCAAACGAAGAACAAGCAAGAAACTGAGATTGCAATCTGGATATTGCGAATATAAGATGAAAGCTTTATTGATCAAGGTGGGGTTCTGTGACGCCTTTGTCTGGTCGTTGAACACAAACGAAGTACGCGAAGTTGCAGCTATGTCGAACTTTTAATCTAAACAAAACCCAAAATCTAAACGATGCCCTAAGGGCTGTATATATGGAGGAATAGGGGGGAATTTCGTGGCCCTTGGTGGAGGGGTCCGAAATCAACCCTATCTCTTGTTTACCCACACATATGGACTCTAAAAATAGCCTATACTTATGTATTTCGAAATTACATGGGCCTGGCCCAATAATAAGGTGACGCAGCACCTAAAATAGCCTCGGGACGAAATTTATGAAGTGGCATCTTGTATATTTCGTCCAAGGCTTCATGCACCCATTATGGTGGCTTCAAAGTCCTGAAATCATCACTTGTAACTCCGTTCTTGTTCCCCTTGCGCATGCCATCATCTCCATGCTTGTTCTTGCTCCAATGTTCATCCTTCTCCAAGCTAGGCCCTTCATTTGTAAGCAAAACAAATGTATCCAATTTAGGCAGCATCATATTCTCATGAACATTAGAATCATTACCAAGAAACGAAAGTACCTGGTAATTTAGTTGGCGTGCACGAGTTCTAGTAATTGGTCCAGTATGTATAGCAGCA
>NW_021190289.1:0-1052 GCF_002162155.2 Triticum dicoccoides | reverse complement strand
TAAGGCTAGTGTTGCAGAAACTTCGAGAGCATCGCCTTTATGCCAAATTTTCTAAATGTGAATTCTGGTTGCCAGAAGTGACCTATCTGGGTCATGTAATATCTGGTAAAGGTATTGCTGTTAACCCTGAGCGAGTTCAAGCCGTCCTTAATTGGACTCCACCTGAATCGGTCAAGCAAGTTCGGAGCTTTCTGGGCTTAGCGAGCTATTGTCGTCGCTTTGTCGAGAACTTCTCCAAGGTTGCTAAACCTCTAACCGAACTCCTCAAGAAAGATAAGAAGTTCGAATGGACTCCACAATGTGAGCACAGCTTTCAGGAACTGAAAAGACGCCTGACTTCTGCTCCCGTACTGGTACCGCCAGACTTCTCTAAGGACTTTGTTATCTACTGTGACGCCTCGCGACAAGGACTAGGTTGCATTCTCATGCAAGATCGACACGTAATTGCCTACGCTTCACGGCAATTGCACCCACATGAGGAGAATTATCCTACCCATGATCTAGAGCTTGCAGCCGTAGTCTATGCACTTAAGACCTGGCGACATTACCTCCTCGGTAATCGTTGCGAAATATTCACTGATCACCAAAGTCTGAAGTACATCTTCACTCAACCGGATTTGAATCTCAGGCAAAGACGTTGGGTCGAGTTGATCACAGATTTCGACTTAGGAATAACCTACACCCCAGGGAAAGCCAACGTCATGGCTGATGCGCTAAGTCGTAAATCTTATTGTAACAATCTGATGTTACAACAAAGTCAACCGCTTCTCCATGAGGAATTTCGGAAGCTTAACCTCCACATTGTTCCTCAAGGATTTCTTTCCACCTTGGTGGCGAAACCTACTCTTACGGATCAAATCATTGCTGCCCAGAAGCGAGATAAGGGAATAGCTAAGATCAAGGAGAACATTGCTAGCGGAGGTGCTAGTTGTTTCTCCACAAATGATCATGGTGTTGTGTACTTTGAGAACCGTCTAGTGGTTCCCAAGAACCAGCATCTACGGCAGTTGATCCTTAAGGAGGCTCATGAATCTCCTCTCACTATTCATCCC
>NW_021190288.1:0-1089 GCF_002162155.2 Triticum dicoccoides | reverse complement strand
GAGGGTGCGGGGGGTCGGTGGCGGCGGTTGAGTAGGGGAGGGGGGCGGGGGGTCGGCGGCGGCAGTTGAGTAGGGGAATCGAGGGTGCGGGGGGTCGGCGGCGGCGGCCGGTGGACCGGGGGGTGCTCGGCGGCGAGGGGGACCGGATCTGGCGAGGTGGGATAGCGATCGAGATGGAGGGGGATCGAGATCGAGTGTCCATGAAATTTAAAAATATTCATGATAGTTCAAAAAGTGCCCATGAAATACAATCGAGAAATGAAGGCTACGATTTAAATACAATCGATCTTAGCTAGCTATCTGTTAACAATCTTCTTGCCCTTCTTTTTCGCAAATGGAGTTCTTCTGTGGAACGGACGTCCTTTAGGTAGGGTGGTCCTGCTTCTTCTTGTGGTGTATCCTGCTACTTCATCATCGTCGTCATGTTGGATCCTCGGGTCGCCGTACTTGTCGAAGTCTTTCTCATTGGCTACTCCATCCATTCCGATGATCTTCCTTTTGCCTCTCCTCACGACAACACGACTGGGCTTTGGCGGGTCGGTAATGAAGAAGCATTGGTCCACTTGGGAAGCCAGTACCCATGGCTCATTTTTCGCGGTGACGTTTGCGCCCGCGGTCTTGGATTTGGCTTCGGGTATAACCATGGTGGTGAAATATCGGTCTTCTTTTATGACGTTCTTGGCCCATCTGACACGGAACATCGGGACCTTCTCTCCAGCATAGCTCAGCTCCCAGATCTCCTCGATCCTTCCGTAGTATCTGTCCTTGTCGTTACCGGTGTAGGATTCCATCGTTACCCCGGAGTTCTGATAACCATCGCTCTTCATGTCCTTGGCCTCGGTGTAGAATGTGTAGCCGTTGATATCGTACGCCTCATAGGTCATCAGGTTGTGCTCGGCGCCCTGTGACAAGGCGAATATGAGTTGTTCTTCCGCGGAAGAATCCTCATGTAAAGGGTACGACAGAAGCTTCTGCTTGAACCAACGCGTGAAACATGAGTTGTGCTCTTTGAGTATATCTCCGTCCGTCCTCTGTTGGCCTCGGTCATTGTACGTCTTCTTAATAAAGGTTTTGTGCTCTACCACCCAA
>NW_021190287.1:0-1182 GCF_002162155.2 Triticum dicoccoides | reverse complement strand
TTTCGTCGACTATTACTCACCGTTTTGGGGCCCCAAAGCGATTTCCATGGTTGTTGAACCCCATGGTGCGCTTACGTGTCGATCATCAACAATCGCAGTTTGGGCCGATTTTGGCCCGTTTCTTGCACTATTAATTAGTTTTGGCCGTCCCGCAGTGATTTCCACGATTGACGAACTCCGTGGTGCGTTTACATGTCAGTCATCAACACACAAATTTGGTCGACTCTGGTCCATTTCGTGCACGATTATTCACAATTTTGGCGTCCCAGAGCGATTTCCATGATTGACAATTCTCGGGGTGCGTTTGCGTGTCTGTCCTCAACACTCACAGTTTGGGCCAATTCTGACGCGATTCGAGGACTATTACTCAACATTTAGGGGTCCCGAAGCGATTTCCATAGTTGTTGAACCCCAAAATGCGTTTACGTGCCGGTCATGAACACTCATAGTTGTGGTCGATTCTGGCCCGTTTCATGGACTATTACTCACTGTTTTGGGGTCCCGGAGTGCTTTCCTTGATTAACAAACCCCGGGGTGCGTTTACGTATCGGTCATCAACACTCATGGTTTTTGTCGATTCTGACTCGTTTCGTGGACTATTACTCACCGTTTTGGGGTCCCGAAGAGATTTCCATAATTGTTGAACCCCAAGGTGCGCTTACATGTATGTCATCAACAATCGCAGTTTGGGCCGATTTTTGGCCCATTTCTTGGACTATTACTTAGTTTCGGGGGTCCTGGAGTGATTTCCACAATTTACGAACCCCGTTGTGCGTTTACGTTTCGGTCATCAACACTCATAATTTTGGTCGATTCTGGTCCGTTTCGTGCACTATTACTCGCCGCTTTGGGGTCCCAGAGCGATTTCCATGGTTGTTGAACTCCAAGGTGCACTTACGTGTCTGTCATCAACATTCATAGCTTTTGCCAATTCTGGCCCGTTTCTTGGACTATTACTCTGTTTTGGCGTCCCGGTGTGATTTCCATGATTGACGAACACCGGGGTGCGTTTATGTGTCGGTTAGCAACACTCGCATTTTGGGCCGCTTCTGGCCCGTTTCGTCGACTATTACTCACCGTTTTGGGGCCCCAAAGCGATTTCCATGGTTGTTGAACCCCATGGTGCGCTTACGTGTCGATCATCAACAATCGCAGTTTGGGCCGATTTTGGCCCGTTTCTTG
>NW_021190286.1:0-686 GCF_002162155.2 Triticum dicoccoides | reverse complement strand
ATACCATGCCAAGTTTCAACATTTTCAGAGTTCATTTTGTAGTGATTTTCAATTTCACGGTCATTTAGCTCTCTAAACAATTAGGTAAATGACCGAAAAATAACAAATGATGTCAGAACATGTTGGAAATTGATGACGTCGCTTTGAATGTTGCATACTGAACACAAAAGAAGTCCGGAGTTCAAATAAGTTTCAAAAACATTGAAGTGGCCGTGTAACAGATGAGTTCTCGTCCGAAACCCTGATACTCCGAAAGAGTTTGTCCAGTTTTTACACGAAGTGCGTCCAGTTTTTGCCGTGACCCTCTCTACTCTTTCGCACATGCTATGCGGGTGAAATGATGATACCATGCCAAGTTTCAACATTTTCCGAATTCATTTTGTAGTGATTTTCAATTTCACGGTCATTTAGCTCTCTAAACAATTAGGTAAATGACCAAAAAACAACAAATGATGTCAGAACATGTTGGAAATTGATAACGTCGCTTTGAATGCTGCATACTGAACACAAAAGAAGTCCGGAGTTCAAAAAAGTTTAAAAAACATTGAAGTGCCCGTGTAACAGATGAGTTGTCGTCCGAAACCCTGATACTCCGAAAGAGTTTGTGCAGTTTGTACACGAAGTGCGTCCAGTTTTTGCCGTGACCCTCTCTACTCTTTCGCACATGCTATGCGGGTGAAATTATG
>NW_021190285.1:0-1433 GCF_002162155.2 Triticum dicoccoides | reverse complement strand
TCCAGGGTTCGTTAATCGTGGAAATCACTCCGGGACCCCAAAATAGTGGGTAATAGTCAATGAAGCGGGCCAGAATCGGTCAAAACTGCCAGTGTTGATGACCGACATATAAGCGCACCTTGGTGTTTAACAACTATGGAAATCATTTTGGGACCCCAAAACAATGAGTAATAATCCAAGAAACGGGTCAGAATCGGCCAAAATTACGAGTGTTGATGACCGACACGTAAACGCACCACAGGGTTCGCTAACCATGGAAACCACTGCGGGACCCCAAAACAGTGACTAATAGTCCATCAAACGGGCCAGAATAGGCCAAAAATGCCAGTGTTGATGACCGACACATAAGCGGACCTTGGTGTTCAACAATTATGGAAATTGCTTCGGGACCCCAAAACGGTGAGTAATAATCCAAGAAACAGGGTAGAATCGGTCAAAACTGCGAGTGTTGATGACCGACACGTAAATGCACTCCAGGGTTCGTTAATCGTGGAAATCACTCCGGGACCCCAAAATAGTGGGTAATAGTCAACGAAGCGGGCCAGAATCGGTAAAAACTGCCAGTGTTGATGACCGACATATAAGCGCACCTTGGTGTTTAACAACTATGGAAATCATTTTGGGACCCCAAAACAATGAGTAATAATCCAAGAAACGGGTCAGAAACGGCCAAAATTACGAGTGTTGATGACCGACACGTAAACGTACCACAGGGTTCGTTAACCATGGAAACCACTCCGGGACCCCAAAACAGTGACGAATAGTCCATCAAACGGGCCGGAATCGGCCAAAACTGCCAGTGTTGATGACCGACACGTAAGCGGACCTTGGTGTTAAACAATTATGGAAATCGCTTCAGGGCTCCAAAACGGTGAGTAACAATGCAAGAAACGGGCCAGAATCGGCCAAAACTGCGAGTGTTGATGACCGACAAGTAAATGCACTCCAGGGTTCGTTAATCATGGAAATCACTCCGGGACCCCAAAATAGTGGGTAATAGTCAATGAAGTGGGCCAAAATCGGTCAAAACTGCCAGTGTTCATGACCGACATATAAGCGCACCTTGGTGTTTAACAACTATGGAAATCATTTTGGGACCCCAAAACAATGAGTAATAATCCAAGAAACGGGTCAGAATCGGCCAAAATTACGAGTGTTGATGACTGACACGTAAACGTACCACAGGGTTCGTTAACCATGGAAACCACTCCGGGACCCCAAAACAGTGACGAATAGTCCATCAAACGGGCCGGAATTGGCCAAAACTGCCAGTGTTGATGACCGACACGTAAGCGGACCTTGGTGTTAAACAATTATGGAAATCGCTTCAGGGCTCCAAAACGGTGAGTAACAATGCAAGAAACGGGCCAGAATCGGCCAAAACTGCGAGTGTTGATGACCGACAAGTAAATGCACTCCAGGGTTCGTTAATC
>NW_021190284.1:0-1253 GCF_002162155.2 Triticum dicoccoides | reverse complement strand
CAAATGTCAGATCTGCAAAAAAACTAACCACATCGCAAAAGAGTGCAAATGGCGTTATGCAGAGGATAACTCCCAGAGGAAACGAGTTGCGGCTGCAGCAGATACCTCCTACGGAGTTGACTCCAACTGGTACCTTGACTCCGGCGCCAACGAGAACATTACCTCTGATCTTGAGAAGCTGACCATGCATGAAAGATATCACGGCAAGGAGCAAATCAACACAGCAGAAAACGCTGCAGGTATGATGATAAGTCATGTTGGTCAGTCTATTGTTAAAACCCCACATTGTGATATTCATCTCAAAGATGTCTTGCATGTTCCAAGTGCATCCAAAAATCTCCTTTCCGTTCATCGTATCACACTTGATAATGGAGTGTTTATTGAATTTTACCCATTTTTCTTTTTGATCAAGGACCAGGTCACGAGGAGGGTCCTCTATCTTTTTGTACTGCAAATTTTGATATATAATATGTATTTTTCTGAATTAGGATGATTTAGTTATGATTTTTTCAAGTTTGAAAATTGTCCTATAGTCCCGGTTTGTGTCTCCAACCGGGACTATAGGTTAGACCCTTTTAATGCCGGTTCGTGGCACGAACCGGTACTAAAGGGCAACCTTTAGTACCGGTTCGTGCCACGAACCGGCACTAAAGGGGCTCGTGGGGCCCTGGCCTGACGCCAGCCTGCCACCACCCCTTTAGTACCGGTTCGTGGCACGAACCGGTACTAAAGGTTCGACACGAACCGACACTAATGCATAGCCGTTCGAACTGGTACTAATGATACCATTAGTACCGGGCCAAAATTGAACCGGAACTAATGTGTCTCACATAAGGCCCTTTTTCTACTAGTGGGAGCAGCACCGGGCCAAGCAACCGGGAGTCGGCGCGCCGCTTGTGGATGCACAAGCAGCGCCTCATCGGTGCCTTGTATCTGCTGTCTGGGGTTGCATCCCCATTTTCCTTTTTATCTTCAGTTGTATGGTGTGCTCTTGTAATCCTGGCCGGTTGATGGCTTTGTTAATTCAAAGCCGGGTGAAGATCGAGCCCTACTCGAGCTCGGTTCGACCCTTTCATCTAAAAGAAATAAGTCATGGGCAGGCTGGCGATGATGTGCGGAATACAATGGAGGTGTTCGTGGAGCTTGGTGTGGAAGATGAAGGGTTGTGTTAAACATTGTCACGTATGGATACGGGCCACCTACGTTTGGTGGTTAGTTAGAGGAGATCTCTTTGTTTTATTTTCATGTTTATC
>NW_021190283.1:0-928 GCF_002162155.2 Triticum dicoccoides | reverse complement strand
TCGATTGTTTACTTTGTTCCCCGAGCTGGGCAACTTGTTTCCCGCTTTTTTTACTTTCGGCCTTCTCCCGCTCTTTGTTCTCCTTGAACATGAGTGCCTGCCTGCGAAGTTCACGTGCATAGTCGTTAGGCAGATTCTTCGCGGCTTGGGACGGTGTGCTCAAAAATGACTTAGCCCACTTCTTTTGCTCATCAGAAAATACTGGCTTGGGCTCGGGCTCTCTTTTCTTCTTGCAGTCCGCCTTCCATTTCTCCAAATCAGCAGCCGCGGCCGCGTCGACTTCCTCGGCACTACGTTCCCAAGGCCTTGTGGGGAGAGGCTTCAGTGATGGCTCCGGTACCTTTGTGGTCTTAGGTACATAAGGGTCCGGGTTAATAATCCAGGACTGCTTCTGCTTCTTTGCCGGAGGTGGATTGGGGGGCGGCGTCTGATCACCCGCCGGACGAGGACTGGGGGGCGGCGACTGATCACCCGCCGGACGTTGTGGACTGGGGGGCGGCGTCGGCTGACGTGACGGAGGTGTAGGTGAACCGCCACCACCACCACCACCACCACCACCACCACCGCCACCACCACCACCGTAGGGGGGTGGACTTGTTGTCCTTGGCGCCTCGCCTGGAAACTTGATAAACTTCTTTTGCCATAGAATGAAATGGCGCTTGACATCTCCAAGTCTTTTCTCCCCTTCAGGTGTAGCAATGTCAATCTCCAGGTCCTCAAACCCTTGGACTATGTCCTCCACCGTGACACGAGCATAGCCATCTTGAATGGGGTTGTTGTGGTGGAGTGCTCCAGGTAAACATGGTAAAGCACTGCCGATGGCTACCTTCATGGACATGTTCCCGATAGGATAATACAGATGACATTCTTTCATCTCCTTTATATCGTCCACGGGGTAGCGAGGAGGCTCCGGTGAAGTAATTTCGAC
>NW_021190282.1:0-1097 GCF_002162155.2 Triticum dicoccoides | reverse complement strand
GGTCAGCAGCAGCGTCGGTCTCGTAGTCTACCGGAGAGAAGAGGGGGAAGAAACAATGAATACCAAGTAAACAGATGCATATCGATGCATGACATGTCAAGAAGCGATGCTAGGCGTGCCCTAACGTGGCATGAGGTGGTACTGGTTAAGGGGGAATCATCCGGGAAAGTATTCCCGGTGTTTCGTGTTTTCGGGCAGAGGAGCCGGAGGGGGAAAGTTGCGGGTTCGATAGGTTAGGGGGGTGTGGTGGACGAACGGACTGCGTATCCGGAATCGTCTCGTCGTTCTGAGCAACTTTCATGTTGAAAATATTTTAATCCGAGTTACGGATTAAAAGATATGATTTTTAAAAGATTTTAACAATTTTGGAATTTAATTATTTATTTAATTAATTCGAAAAAATGTATTTATGACGTCAGCATGATGTCATGCTGACGTCAGCAGTCAACAGGGGTTGACTGAGTCAACCCTGACATGTGGGTCCAGTGGGACCCACCTGTCATTCTCTATTTAAATAAATTGGGGTTTAGGTTAATCTAATTACAGTTTAATTAATCTAATTAGTTAATTAGGTTAATCTAATTATGATTAATTAACTTAATTAATTCCTTAATTAATTAATTAATTTAATTATTATTTATTTATTTAATAAATATATATATATTTTTTTAATTCCTCTTCTTCTTTTTTTTTTAAAGTTCTGGGGCGTGGGCCCCATCTGTCATAGGCCCATAGGGGCCTATCGGGTTCGGGCGTGCGGGCGACGGGTTACAGGCGCATCTGAGCGCCCGATTGGGCGCTGCGTGGCAAGGCCGTGGCCACGGCGGGGCGGGTCACCGGGCGTTCGGCCATGGCCATGAGCAGGCCCGACCGAGCGAGCGAACGGCGGCGGCCGTGGCGGCCAGGCACCGGGGAGGGGGCGACGGCGACGAGCGGAGAGGCGCGGGAGAGGCCACGGTGAGCGCGGGAGGGGCGTCCAGGGGCGCGGTCGAGGGGAGCGCGGCGAGCGCGCAACGGGCGGCGCCGGAGCGCGTCGACCGCGGACGGGGAGGCGGTGACCGCGTCGGCCTAGGGGAGAGGGGGCGAAGGGGGGTGCT
>NW_021190281.1:0-733 GCF_002162155.2 Triticum dicoccoides | reverse complement strand
CCCCCCCTCTAAACCATCAAACCAACACCTCTCCTCTCCTCCGCCTCACCACCGCGCCACCCAACGCCGCGCCGCCTCACCACCGCGCCACCCAACGCCGCCGCCTCACCACCGCGCCACCCCACACCCAACGCCGCCGCCGCCTTACGCCGCCGCCGGAGCCCCTCGCTCTTCGAGGTACTAGCCCCGCGCCGCGTCACCTTTTCTTTTCTCGGATCGTTTTCTTCTAATCGTTCCGATTCTTTTCCTCTCTAAACCGTTCCGGTTTCTAGATCAGTTTTTCGTTCGGATTTCTTCTCCGAAACCCTAGATCGGATTCGTTTTCTTCTCCGATTTAGTTGCCTTTTTACCGTTCGCCGGACCGTTCGTCCTAACGAACGTGATCACCGGATTCTTCTAGGTTAATGAACGTCCGTTCGTTTAACCGTTCGTCGTTCTCTTTTCTCGTCGGATTTATTCCGCGATTCTTCCGATCGTGATTTCAGATCCGATCTTCTTTCTAGTCTATCTTCTTGCTCGTTTATCGGAATCAGGTGATTCAAATGCCTGGAGTTTCGCCTCGAAACCGCCGTTCCGACTAACCAACTTAAACTAAGTTTTGTTACTGTAAAATTTTGACCTAGTTTCAACTTGCTAGAACCGAGTTGTTTTCTTTCGTCGTTTGACTTTCGATGCTTTATTTGATTCGATTCTTTTGCAACCAGGGTTCTTAATTTGAACTCTCTGGTTAGAT
>NW_021190280.1:0-761 GCF_002162155.2 Triticum dicoccoides | reverse complement strand
TTTTGGGGTCTCAGAGTGATTTCCATGATTGACGAACCCCAAGGTGCGCTTACGTGTCGGTCATCAACACTCGCAGTTTTGGACGATTCTGGCCCATTTCATGGACTATTACTCCCCGTTTAGGGGTCCCAATGCGATTTGCATAGTTGTTGAACCCCAAGGTGTGCTTACGTGTCGGTCATCAACACTCGCAGTTTTGGCCGATTCTGACCCGTTTTGAGTACTATTACTCACTGTTTCGGGGTCTCTTAGTGATTTCCACGATTGACGAACCCCAAGGTGCACTTACGTGTCGGTCATCAACACTCGCAGTATTGGCAGATTCTCGCCCATTTCGTGGAATATTAATCACTGTTTTGGGGTCTCAGAGTGATTTCCACGATTGACGAACCCCAAGGTGCGCTTACGTGTCGGTCATCAACACTGACAGTCTTGGCTGATTCTGGCCCGTTTCATGGACTGTTACTCACTGTTTTGGGGTCTCGGAGTGATTTCCACGATTGACGCACCTCAAGGTGCGCTTATGTGTCGGTCATCAACACTCGCAGTATTGGCAGATTCTCGCCCATTTCGTGGAATATTAATCACTGTTTTGGGGTCTCAGAGTGATTTCCATGATTGACGAACCCCAAGGTGCGCTTACGTGTCGGTCATCAACACTCGCAGTTTTGGACGATTCTGGCCCATTTCATGGACTATTACTCCCCGTTTAGGGGTCCCAATGCGATTTGCATAGTTGTTGAACCCCAAGGTGTGCTTAC
>NW_021190279.1:0-917 GCF_002162155.2 Triticum dicoccoides | reverse complement strand
CCAGGAAAGTGTGTCCGGCCAAATGGGATCGAGCGTGTTGGGTTATGTGGTGCACCCCTGCAGGGAAGTTAATCTATTCGAATAGCCGTGATCTTCGGTAACAGGACGACTTGGAGTTGTACCTTGACCTTATGACAACTAGAACCGGATACGTAATAAAACACACCCTTCCAAGTGCCAGATACAACCGGTGGTCGCTCTACCTCAGGGATATGAGGAGGGGATCGCCGGGTAGGATTATGCTATGAGATGTTACTTGAAGATGCTACTTGGAGGACTTCGACCTACCCTCTTCTGCCTGTTGCAAGACGAAGGTGACCAGAAGCGTAGTCTTCGATAAGACTAGCTATCCCCCTCTTATTCTGGCATTCTGCAGTTCAGTCCACTGATATGGCCCTTTACACATATACCCATGCATATGTAGTGTAGCTCCTTGCTTGCGAGTACTTTGGATGAGTACTCACGGTTGCTTTCTCCCCCCTTTTCCCCCTTTCTTTCGTTCTGGTTGTCGGGACCAGATACTGGAGTCCAGGAGCCAGACGCCACCGTCGACGACGACCCCTACTACACCGGAGGTGCCTACTACTACGTGCAGCCCGCTGACGACGACCAGGAGTAGTTTAGGAGGATCCCAGGCAGGAGGCCTGCGCCTCTTTCGATCTGTATCCCAGTTTGTGCTAGCCTTCTTAAGGCAACTTGTTTAACTTATGTCTGTACCCAGATATTGTTGCTTCCGCTGACTCGTCTATGATCGAGCACTTGTATTCGAGCCCTCGAGGCCCCTGGCTTGTATTATGATGCTTGTATGACTTATTTTTATTTGTAGAGTTGTGTTGCGATATCTTCCCGTGAGTCCCTGATCTTGATCGTACACATTTGCGTGCATGATTAGTGTACGATTGAATCGGGGGCGTCAC
>NW_021190278.1:0-967 GCF_002162155.2 Triticum dicoccoides | reverse complement strand
ATGTGCTATAGGACTGATGGTAATTTTTCATAATTTTTTGTGATGGAGAAGTATCTGAACACTTCCCTCTACGCGGATTGCTCTTCGCACGTCTACGACTGTGGCCGGCGGCCTCCGGGGGCTAGCATACCGTCAAATCTTGCGTAGGCGGCCTCTCACAAATCTAGAAGTGTTGAGGCGGTTGCAAACGCCCAGCACGCGTCTCCGGGGTGTGCCCCCCCCCTCACGGACGCCGCCGCCGCCGGCACCTGGAGGGGGGAAACGGACGCGTCGGGTCTACACAGAGTGGATGTAGCTGTGGGTTTGGCCCGGATGTTGCTCCAAAGTGTTCCTCTGGGCCGACCTAACACAACCGGGTGGAGAGGTCCACTGGTCAAAGCCCGTCCGTGCAAAGTCCAAGGGCTAGATCCCGTGGTCAAACGCTACAGGGTTAGCCGGGACGGGGGCCCTAGGGGGGTAGCAATGCCACCGGAGCGTCGTACCGGGCCCTCATACATGCGGGGTGGTGTTGTGGCATGTCCGAAGAGGCGGCACGCGTCTCCGGGTTGTGGCCCCCCCTCACGGACGGCAATGAAACGGTAGTAGACGTTCTGCGGTAACGATGCAGCGTGAATATTATTAAATACTTGGAGCGCGATAAAATCATGAGTTTTTTACACAACGTGGGCACATGTGCTATAGGACTGATGGTAATTTTTCATAATTTTTTGTGATGGAGAAGTATGTGAACACTTCCCTCTACGCGGATTGCTCTTCGCACGTCTACGACTGTGGCCGGCGGCCTCCGGGGGCTAGCATACCGTCAAATCTTGCGTAGGCGGCCTCTCACAAATCTAGAAGTGTTGAGGCGGTTGCAAACGCCCAGCACGCGTCTCCGGGGTGTGCCCCCCCCCTCACGGACGCCGCCGCCGCCGGCACCTGGAGGGGGGAAACGGACGCGTCGGGTCTACACGGAGTGGATGTAGCT
>NW_021190277.1:0-1380 GCF_002162155.2 Triticum dicoccoides | reverse complement strand
ACTCTTGACTATCAATTGATAGACGAAGGTCAGTAGACAACTAAAGAGGGACAACTCAAAGGAACATATAACTTTCTGAGTTGTGGATGCATAAATTAGTATGTCGAACCGAGTTCAACATAATTCTTCCGGATAACCCATGCAGAAAGGTAGAACTGGCAGAGTCACGATTTATGAATGGAGAACTCCTCAAGAATAATCCTGTTGTGATATTTCAGTTCAACGAGGAACTTCTGCCATAAGTAGTTCATGGTATTTGGAAGAAGAAGATACCACGGACTTCAAGGACTATCGCAAAGGTTACTAATATCCTGAAGGCACTAACAATTACTATCAACACGAAGTAGGTGGAGTGAATCTCGGGTTCAAGAACCCAGGAACAGAATACCTATTACTAAGTAGCATCACGGAATGCTTTCGAGGATAAAGGCCAGAATCATCGCACTGGGACACCAATCATGGCTAAATTACTAGGTGATCCCCTAAGACACCTAGGGTCATAATAATAGCTCCAACATATATGTCAGGGCAATAAATTACCTCAACTCAACAATTAGTGTGATTGAGCTGGCATAAAGGAACATCGAAACCAGAGGGAAAGGATTTTGCAAATTGCTTCAAACTATTTAGAAACCTGGGATGACTCGGACAGCATAACGGCTGTAAATGCTCAGAAAAGATTTGAGACATTCACAAAATGGTGGCATAGCACTCAGAAGCACGATATCAAGGTTTCGAGATCAACAATTAACATACGGAAGTAGTAGAAACTGAACTCAAGCTTAAATCCAACAATCTTATAAGTCTACGGATTAGTAACACGTGATCCTGATAGAAAGAAGAGAAAGCCTAGTTCTTAATCCCCGTAGAAGAGAAGATGATGACTCAGATCAGAAGGCCATGAGGTATAAGGAGTAAAAAGAGCCTTACGTTCCATCCCACAATCAATTCCTTTATATAACTAAAGAATTTCTAGACTCAACTTCGACCAGTTTGGCTTGGTAATCCTACAGGCAGTCAAGCTCTGATACCAACACTGTCAGGACCCCGACTCGATGTCACATCGATCTAGCCTGTAGCACCTCATATCACTTTGCGGCCTCACGCACGGTATCCCCACGGGTGTCGCCTTACCTTTGCCCGGGACCGTTTGCGCCTTTTGGCTCACGTATATGATAGTGTCGCTAGCATCCATATGATAAGGAGCCCGGGCTGACATGACTAGTCGTAAACCCAAAGTGGCACAGACTTACAGGGACAGGCATCCATGACCCAGCATCGAACGTGTCGGTCATCAGCGAGTGAATCCAGGCTGTAGCACTGGGCTAGCAGGACTCCGGTGAACCGGGCTGTAGCGGGCTAACAGGACTCCGGTATTCA
>NW_021190276.1:0-1439 GCF_002162155.2 Triticum dicoccoides | reverse complement strand
GGGAAACCAGGACAACCCCAGCACCGGAACCATTCAACATTTTAGAGCCATCAAAGAACATGGTCCAATGCTCCGAGTGAACTTCAGTCGGCTGCTGCTGTTCAATCCACTCGGCGAGGAAATCTGCTATTGCCTGGGACTTAATGGCTTTCTTTGCCTCAAACTTGATATCAAGGGGAAGAAGTTCAATCGCCCATTTAGCCACTCGACCAGTTGCATCTCTGTTGTGCAAAATCTCTGATAGTGGAGCGTCGCTGACGACTGTGATGGAATGATCAGAGAAATAATGAGCAACCTTCTTTGTGGTCATGTATATTCCATACACAAGCTTCTGATAATGAGGATATCTCTGCTTGGATGGAGTCAAGACTTCAGACAAATAATACACTAGGCGCTGAACTTTGAGAGCTTTTCCTTCTTCTTCCCGCTCGACCGTAAGCACAGTACTGACGACCTGTCCTGTGGCTGTGATATAGAGCAGCAGAGGCTCTTTGCTGATTGGAGCAGCAAGCACCGGCTGGGTGGAGAGCAGAGCTTTTAGCTCGGCAAACGCTGCATCAGCTTCTGGAGTCCACTCAAACTTGTCTGCCTTCTTCATCAGTCGGTAAAGAGGCAATGCCTTTTCACCGAGTCGTGAGATGAATCGACTTAATGCGGCCAAGCATCCAGTAAGCTTCTGGACATCGTGCACTCGCACAGGGCGTTTCATTCGGAGAATAGTGCCGATCTTCTCTGGATTAGCGTCGATTCCTCGCTCGGAAACGAGAAAACCGAGTAACTTGCCACCAGGAACTCCAAACGTGCACTTTGATGGATTGAGCTTGATATCATACCTTCTGAGGTTGGCAAATGTTTCGGCGAGGTCAGCGAGCAGGTCGGAACCTTTTCGTGACTTGACGATGATATCATCCATATACGCTTCCACATTCCGACTGATTTGAGTGAGAAGACACTTCTGAATCATTCGCATAAATGTGGCTCCGGCATTCTTGAGGCCGAATGGCATGGTGATATAGCAAAAGCACCCGAATGGAGTGATGAAAGCTGTTTTTACCTCGTCGGGTCCGTACAGACGGATCTGGTGGTACCCGGAGTAGGCGTCTAGAAAAGACAGTCTCTCGCATCCCGCGGTCGAGTCAACAATTTGATCTATGCGAGGGAGAGGAAAATGATCTTTCGGGCAGGCCCGGTTGATGTGCTTGAAATCAATGCACATTCGGAGTGATTTGTCCTTCTTAGGAACCATGACGACATTAGCGAGCCACTCGGAGTGGTATATCTCTCGGATAAATCCTGCCGCCAACAGTCGAGCCACTTCCTCACCAATGGCTTTTCTCTTCTGGACGGCGGACCGCCGAAGATGCTCTTTGACTGGTTTTGCAGATGAGTCGACTCTTAGGCGATGCTCAGCCAGTCCCCTGGGAACACCTGGCATGTCA
>NW_021190275.1:0-1117 GCF_002162155.2 Triticum dicoccoides | reverse complement strand
AGTTTCTCTCGAAAGAAGTGAGTGGGAGGAAAGTAGAACTTGACGAGGTAACTGTACCTGCTCCCTTACTGGAAAGTAGTTCATCACAGAAAACTGTTTCAGTGACACCTACACCAGTTAGTGAGGAAGCCAATGATAATGATCATGAAACTTCAGATCAAGATACTACTGAACCGCGTAGATCAACCAGAGTAAGATCCGCACCAGAGTGGTACGGTAATCCTGTTCTGGAGGTCATGCTACTAGATCATGATGAACCTACGAACTATGAAGAAGCGATGGTGAGCCCAGATTCCGTAAAGTGGCTTGAAGCCATGAAATCTGAGATGGGATCCATGTATGAGAACAAAGTATGGACTTTGGTTGACTTGCCCGATGATCGGCAAGCAATTGAGAATAAATGGATTTTTAAGAAGAAGACTGACGCTGATGGTAATGTTACTGTCTACAAAGCTCGACTTATCGCAAAAGGTTTTCGGCAAGTTCAAGGAATTGACTACGATGAGACCTTCTCACCCGTAGCGATGCTTAAGTCCGTCCGAATCATGTTAGCAATTGCCGCATTTTATGATTATGAAATTTGGCAAATGGATGTCAAAACTGCATTCCTGAATGGATTTCTAGAAGAAGAGTTGTATATGATACAACCAGAAGGTTTTGTCGATCCAAAGGGAGCTAACAAAGTGTGCAAGCTCCAGCGATCCATTTATGGACTGGTGCAAGCCTCTCGGAGTTGGAATAAACGTTTTGATAGTGTGATCAAAGCATTTGGTTTTATACAGACTTTCGGAGAAGCCTGTATTTACAAGAAAGTGAGTGGGAGCTCTGTAGCATTTCTGATATTATATGTGGATGACATATTACTGATTGGAAATGATATAGAATTTCTGGATAGCATAAAGGGATACTTGAATAAAAGTTTTTCAATGAAAGACCTCGGTGAAGCTGCTTACATATTAGGCATTAAGATCTATAGAGATAGATCAAGACGCTTAATTGGACTTTCACAAAGCACATACCTTGACAAAATTTTGAAGAAGTTCAAAATGGATCAAGCGAAGAAAGGGTTCTTGCCTGTGTTACAAGGTGTGAAATTGAGTAAGACTCAATGCCCGAC
>NW_021190274.1:0-1673 GCF_002162155.2 Triticum dicoccoides | reverse complement strand
TTCAGAGTTTTCAATAATCTTTCCTCTTCTTGCTCTGAAAGATTAGCACTAATAATAACAGGATATATTTTCTTTTCATCTAGATAAGCATACTTAAGATTATCAGGTAATGGTTTCAGCTCAAACACAGGATCACCCTTGGGTGGAGGGGGATCCCCTAGGATTTCAACAAGCAAATTATGTTTCAGAATAGGAACCTGTTGAAGGAATACTTCATCTATTTCCCTTCTTTCATTCATAAACATATCATTTTCATGGTCTAGCAAATATTGTTCTAACGGATCAGTAGGAGGCACGACAATAGAAGCAAGACCAATTATTTCATCTTTACTAGGTAATTCTTTATCACGGGGTTGTCTACGAAATTTAGCAAAATTAAACTCATGAGTCATATCATCCAGGCCAATCGTGACAACATCCTTTTCGCAATCTATCTTAGCATTAACAGTATTCAAGAAGGGTCTGCCAAATATAATGGGACAAAAGTCATCTTGTGGGGAACCCAGAACAAGGATATTAGCAAGGTATTTAACTTTCCCACAAAAGACTTCAACATCTCTAACAATCCCAACTGGTGAGATAGTATCTCTATTCGCAAGCTTAATTGTAACATCAATATCTTCTAACTCAGCGGGTGCAATATCATGCATAATTTCTTGGTATAAGGAAATAGGTATTGCACTAGCACTAGCACCCATATCACATAAGCCATGATAACAATGATCTCATATTTTAACAGAAATAACAAGCATGCCTACAACAGGTCTATGTATTTTAGCATTTGGTTTAATAATATTAGCAGTTTCACCATAGAACTAAATAACATGCCCATCTATATTATCATCCAAGAGATCTTTAACCATAGCAATACTAGGTTCAACTTTAATTTGCTCAGGAGGTGTATAAGTTCTAGTATTACTCTTACGAACAACAGTTGAAGCTTTAGCATGATCCTTCATTCTAATAGGAAAAGGTGGTTTCTCAACATAAGTAGTAGGAACAATAGGATCGTTATAAGTGATAGTCTTTTCTTCAACTGTAATAGGTGCAACTACTTTTACTTCAATGGGAGGATTATATTTAAACCACTTCTCCTTAGGGAGATGAACGTGAGCAGCAAAAGATTCACAGAAAGAAGCTACTATCTCACAGTCAAGTCCACATTTAGCGCTAAATCCACGAAAAGCATCGGTATCCATAGAAGATTTAACACAATCAAACTTAGGTGTTATACCTGACTCCTTACCATCGTCGGAACCCCAATCTTCAGAGCTCTGGCACCTCTACAAATCCCTGCTTCCCTCAGCGAAGGGCCTATCTATTTACTTTTATGTTGAGTCATCACCCTTCTTATTAAAAGCACCCGCTGGAGAGCCCACTGTCATTTGCATTCATTATTGTTGGTTTATATTGGGTATGACTTGAATGGATTTCTTTTACCATGAATTACAATGTTTAGTCAGTCCTTGATCTTTAAAGGTGCTCTGCATTTATGTTTTGCGGTCTCAGAAAGGGCTAGCGAGATACCATTTTGTTATATCATGTTATAATTATTTTGAGAAAGTGTTGTCATCCGAGTTTTATTATTATGGCTCGCTAGCTGATTATGCTATTGATATGAGTGATTGTGAGAGCTAAGTGTTATTGTGAGTATGGTTAGTTCATAATATTTG
>NW_021190273.1:0-732 GCF_002162155.2 Triticum dicoccoides | reverse complement strand
ATTTAAACACAAATAAGTATCAAACAGCTTTTTAAATGCTAAAAAAAATTTGTGGAGCCCACCTCGATCCCCCTCCATCTCGACCGCTATCCCACCTCGCCAGATCCGGTCCCCCTCGGCGCCGAGCACCCCCCAAGTCCACCGGCCGCCGCCGCCGACCCACCGCACCCTCGATTCCCCTACTCAACCGCCGCCGCCGACCCCCCACACCGCGCGCACCGTCTTATAAAAAAATAAGTATCAAACAGCTTTTTAAATGCTACTGTCTTATAAAAAAAATATTACTGTTATTATTTAAACAAGTTTGAACATATTTAAACATAAATAAGTATCAAACAGCTTTTTAAATGATAAAAAAAAATTTGTGGAGCCTGGGAGTCGAACCTAGGACCTCCTGGTGTGAGAACTGGCTGCTGACCAGTCGAGCTAGTAGAGTGGGCTTGACATGGATAGGTTCTGGTAGTACATAACCTTTTGGCTCGAGTTGAAATAAAAAAAGTACTAATGGCGCACCACGGTGAGGTGCGCCATTAGTATGGACATGCTAATGGCGCACCACGGTGAGATGCGCCATTAGTATTGTGGCCCGATCCCCCTTCGCCCGATCCCCCCTTCGCCCGATCCCCCCTTCCCTCTCCCCCTCGCCAGTTCTCTCCCTCTCGATCCACCGCCGCCGCCGCCCCTGCCCTCGCCCTCGCCCTCGCCCTCTCCCTCCCTCGCCCTCTCCTCACC
>NW_021190272.1:0-2471 GCF_002162155.2 Triticum dicoccoides | reverse complement strand
AGCAGCCCAAAGGACGGGAAACGAAGACCTTTGGTCCCGGTTGGTGGCTACAACCGGGACTAAAGATGTGCATTCGTCCCGGTTGGTCCAACCAACCGGGACCAAAGAGTGGCATTGGTACCGGTTGGTGCCATGAACCGGTACCAATGGACCCGTGTAACTACTTTTTTATTTTCGGCAGCTATTTTTTTGTTGATTCTTCCTGCAACTGTTTTTTTAGTCCCACCTCGCCAAGCGAGAGGCACTCGCAGCTGTTTATAAGCCCAGAGTGCAGAGACGATGACGAAGAGGCTCAATGCTCCTGCACGTTGGTTAGCTTCAAGCCTTGAGGAATACGGTAGACTGCACAGAGCTATGTGCAGTGCAGTTGACACTATTCCAAAAGACTTGAAGCAAATTAACGAGCATTGCGCCTCTTTTTTTTGTAATGACTTATTACAATTCAGAAATAAAAAGAAAAAAATAAATGTAGCAGGAAAAAAAACTATATAAAAAACCACTAAGAAAAAAATAGAAGAAAAAATAATTTTGATTAACTTTACTAAAAAATAGCATAGATTAGATATGTTCTGACCGTTGCAGCCGGCGATGGTGGTCATCTCTTCCGTCAGAGGTGGTCGGCCTGAGGCTAGGTGTTCGGATCTCGGGATCCGTCATCTGGCACCGGCTGCGAGTCGGGGAGACGTAGTTGCCGGTGAAAACCGAGCTGACGGCGGGCGATGGCGGCGTTCCATGTCGTTACCTTGATGAAGGCATCGTCTTGTGACTACCGTTGACCCACTCGTATTGCTCCGGGGGAAACCCTAGGATCTGGTGTTCCAGACCGGACAATGGCGGCACGGTGGTGTTGTTTCTCTCTTGGGAGCATTGTTTTGTGGAGCAGCGCTGGAAGTTAGAGGAAGGAGGTGGAGCGGCTTCGTCTTGCACGGAGTTTCGGTGGAGCTGTCAAGTCATGCCTGGCCGACAGGTGCTATGCTTGGTCATGCTTGAAGCAAATTAACGAGCATTGCGCCTCTTTTTTATTTTTAATGACTTATTACAACTCAGAAATAAAAAGAAAAAAATAAATGTAGCAGAAAAAAAAACTATATAAAAAACCACTCAGAAATAAATAGAAGAAAAAAATTTGATTAACTTTACTAAAAAAATAGCATAGATGCTTAATTTTAATGGCTTATTACAACTCAGAAATAAATAAAAAATATAGCAGAAAAGAAAAAAACTATATAAATTTTTTTGATTAACTTTACTAAAAAAATAGCATACATCCTTATTTTTAATGGCTTATTACAACTCAGAAATAAAAATAAAAAAATAAATATAGCAGAAAAGAAAAAAACACTATATAAAATAATTTTGATTAACTTTACTAAAAAATAGCATATATGCTTATTTTTAATGGCTTATTACAACTCAGAAATAAAAAGAAAAAAATAAATATAGCAGAAAAGAAAAAAAACTATATAAAAAACTACTCAGAAATGAGCATAGATGCGCTTATAGAGGAAATTCAACTTAAATTCATAACGAATTTCAAGAGAAATCCGTATGAATTTAGGCTAAATTCCCTATATAAGGGCATCTATTTTCATTTTCAGAGGAGCTCAATAAGGTAGAGAGGGAGGGGCTTATAAACCGGTCCGATTTCCCTTCGGTTGGCGAGGTGGGACTAAACTCTGGCCGCAACGAGGACCAACCCTTTAGTCCCGGTTGGTGGCTTGAACCGGGACTAATGGGCAGCCTTTGGTCCTGGTTCAAGCCACCAACCGGGACCAATGGTGGTGGGCCAGGAGCGAGGGCCATTGGTCCCGGTTCGTCCCACCAACCGGGACCAATAGGTCCAGACGAACCGGGACCAATGGGCCACGTGGCCCGGCCGGCCCCCGGGGCTCACGAACCGGGTCCGATGCCCCCATTGGTCCCGGTTCTGGATTGAACCGGGACTAATGGGCTGGACCGTCCTGGACCATTGGCCCCTTTTCTACTAGTGTTGGTAGCATTCGACATTTTAAAATAGTTTATCTTCTTGAGTTGAGTGAATGAGACAGCTTCTTTTTTACCTCATATCACAAGCAATTGATACAGCTAAGTAGTTAAAATAAAATTAAACATGTTAACAAGTCCATCTCCATTTCCCCGTTGCAACGCACAGCCAATTAACTAGTTGATATGAAACAAGTATAACATGAGTCATAAGGTTCCACATAGAAAAATGGTAGCATTAGATGTTCCATAGAATGCGTACAATTCTCTCTGTAAAAAATGGTACAATTCTAGCAACACAATATTGTTTTATAAATGATACAAGCCAAGTTCCATGTTTCCAAGAGCTGGAGACATGATTATTTGATATGGGGAAATAGGACATCATAATGGTAGAAATCACGATTACATTTTTAAGCCACCAATGCTTCTGCCTCTTTCACAAGATCTGAGAGGAGGGGCCTCGCAGTCTTCTTCGCACCACCATC
>NW_021190271.1:0-3698 GCF_002162155.2 Triticum dicoccoides | reverse complement strand
ACAAACATGGGCCATGTGCTATTGTTGGTGTTCTGGTTGCCAAACGGATTCATGCCATCAGTACATGCGCCGAGCACGATGTTCCTTCCATCACATTCAAAATACCGATAGAAGCTGTTCAACGCTCTCCATTGGCTGCCATCCTTGACTTGTCTCAACTTCGGATCATCTCCATCGTCGGGCTTCTTCCTCTCCGCGTGCCAGCGCATTAGCTTTGCTTCCTTGGGATCTACGAAATACCGCTAGATACGGGGAGTGATCGGTAAGTAGCATACAACTTTCTGGGGACATTTCTTCCTGGCCTTCTTGTATCGAGAAGCATTGCACACCGGACAGCTTGTTTTTTCTGCGGGGTCCTTCCGATAAATTATGCAATCGTTGATGCATGCATGGTATCTACCGTGCGGCAGATCAAGAGGGCACACGTTCTTCTTGGCCTCATCAATACTAGTGGGACATAGATTCCCCGCGGGAAGAACATCCTTTAGGTACTTGAGATGCTCATCTAGGCTAGTGTCGGTCCATTTGTTTTTAGCCTTCGTCTTCAGGAGTTGGAGCGTGAAACTCAAGCGGGCCACCTCAGGATTGCAACCATCATATAATGGAGTGTTCGAGTCTACCACCAGTTGCTCCTGCTTAGCCTCCTCTCTAGAAGCAGCTCTCTCAGTACTCGTCTCCTTGCGAACTAGTGCTTGAACATGAGTGTCCCGCATGATTGAACTTAGTACCGACGAACTCTGCTGCGTGGAGTCCATGTTCTCTCAGCCGCCATGTCTGGCCCCTTATCCTCCGCCATGTCCGGCCCCTTCTCCACCGCCATGTCTGGGCTCTTTCTCTCCGCCATTATCGATCATCTCTTCGTCTTGCCCTGTGTCATCATTGGCTGCCCCGTCGGCGTCCTCAACATCGTCATCCTCATCTTCAATTATCCACCAAGTATAGCCATCCATGAAACCATTCATGAGCAGGTGCGCTTTGACACGACCATTGTCATAGGGGCCGAGGCAAACTATTCCTTTGCATTTTCGACATGGACATAAAACCTCTGTTCAGTTATTTTCTTTCATGTCCTGCACCACCGACCGCAACCACATATCCACCATCGTTCCACTGACCATCGTGAACGTCTGCACGGTAACAATAAACAAATTGATTATAGAAATGCGTGCATGCATCAAAGTCATACAAAAATTCGGCATGACCTTCTCTAAAAATAGGACATATAGATCTAGAGTTTGCCCGGAATTCGCCAAAAAGGAAATAAATCGACATTTCGGCAAAACACAGGCAACTCAAAAGCACAATTTGGCATCAACTCATGCCACACACACAATTTCCATCACATCGTCCAATTATCATATCACACACACATACACATATTTCCATTTTGCAAAAGCATGAAATTTTAATCACGTCTATCTCGCGATCGAGCACACGGTGGACCAACCTATTTCAAAATACTACAACCGCTGACGTGAGTGAAGAGTATTTCTCTGTGTGATCTCTTCCATCATATGTGGTCAATGAACACTACGTTGTATAGAAATAAAAGTGTCAGACTATGATGTTTTACTTGGAATATAGCCTGCCAGCGCTCCAACCTTGAAGCTAACATTACGCCACTCATATTTCCTTAGTTTATTTGTTCAAATATGAATTTGATATGGTTCTAATGTTCATACTTCAGTTTTGAAATGTCTGTCTGCCCCTTTTAGAGATATAAGAGCTTTGTATTTCTGTGTGTGGTCTACTCACCACGGATTGGGGATGAACTTTGCATACACAGGGATTTGTAGGTAGACTCTATTCGAGTACAATACGCAAAGCATTCCATAGATAATCTGACTACTTTTTATGTTTTCACGAATCTCAGATGCTGAACAACATCCTAGTGCTTATGACCATGCACGCATGAAAAGAATAACACAGAACAATTCCATGGCTATCAAACTTGGCAATAAAGGACTGAGATCTAGTCTAGATGCAATGCAATGCAAACACTCTCCACCTACAGATTCCTATTGAGAATATGATCCTAACAATTATTGTGAGAATGAGGGAGACCTAAGTCAATGTTGCTCTCTAGTGGAGGAGTCATACGTGGATGCCCTATCTTAATTAGCCATCAAGGTGGTTGCTCTAACTTTGCATAATTTACACATCGCCTATGTCAATACGCCCTGCCTATCCATTTTCAGTACATATTCCATCTGTCATCGTACCATATTTACTCTTTCAGATGATGTTCTTGTGTATCTTACGTTTAAATGGAAGAGGGCTAATGCTGATCAAGAAGGAGAACGAGCAAAGTATTTGGAAAAGCTAGTGACACCAGATAAATCAAATAGCTCATTAGGTGTAGTGGTAATATCACCAGACCCATGAAACATGGCACCAACTATAGCGGACTCTAGCCCTACTACATTGGCCATCTTTGATGCCCCAACTTAGTAGACCCCAACTACAGGAAATAGTATGATGATCTCAGTTGACATAGCATCAACTCTACAACGCAAAACACCCATTCTAGCAAAGAGTATAGCAAATCCAGTTGCCAAATCCCTTTTCGAAATAAAGAGAGCCCCAATTGCACCAAATAGGACCCATGTTCCACTTCTTCCCAGTTTAGAAGACGAAGCTTATATTGTTGTCAGGAACTTTGTGCGCATCATTCCTTCATGGAAAGATTATACCACAGATAAAGAATAATTTCCAATCTTCCTCCACAACTTACATGTAAGTAATGTACTAATGTTATTCCTGGTAATTGGTACATATGATTCTTCTGACCGAAGACACAAGACTTCATTCTTTTAAATAG
The DNA here is from genome assembly GCF_002162155.2 of Triticum dicoccoides. Taxonomy (NCBI): domain Eukaryota; kingdom Viridiplantae; phylum Streptophyta; class Magnoliopsida; order Poales; family Poaceae; genus Triticum; species Triticum dicoccoides. The sequence continues at coordinate 877 of NW_021190271.1, read as the reverse complement.
GCAAGGAGCAAACTAGATAGTCAAGACGAGCAAGGCTTAGTTGTGCTTTTCAAGCACTCATTGATGAAGTATTGGTCCTACCTTAGGCAAGCGCACTTCGATGGCAAGCTTCTAAACAAAATTTCTATAAAGTCTCCGGTGCTACATTTCGTAGACAGTGGCTGGAATAATCTTGTTATACATTGGTCTCGTCTGGAGTCCAAGGTACTGTCTATGATATCACATCACAATTTGAACTACATTTCTTCATGTGCTTATCGTTTAACTTGTACGAAAACTATTTTTAGAAGGTTATTCATTCGCAAGGGACCACAGAATCTCGAAACTATAATGCACACTACAATGCTCTGGTGAGAACCTCCTGCCCTGTATGACCATACTTACTTTCATAGCTTGTTGATTATGTAGCACCACTGCACATGTTAGCCTCCTTATACACCATTTGGTGGACATTATAAGATCCGTATCAACTTTTACATAAATATGGAATCAACCCAATGCTCCCAATCCTTCATTTGGTGGAAATTATAAGGACCAAACGACTTCTATCACTGTACTTACATTAATAGCTACTCCCTCTGTCGCATAATATAAGAGCGTTTTGTAGAGTACACGAGTGTACAAAACACTCTTATATTCTGGGAAGGAGGGATTGGTTCATTGTGCATTATTACTCTGCATCATAACCCCCTCGCCCACCATTTACTAAAAAAATATCATATCTATATTTAATCTTACCAAAGAGTTGAATACACAGACAATGCCAGTGCAGAAGTGTAGCCCATTTCTCTTGTCAGCACATTTTGTCATGTAATGCGTGTACTTGCAGGGTAGGTAGTTGATAATTTACCATCAATCTGCATCTTATCTTCATTAA
>NW_021190270.1:0-1248 GCF_002162155.2 Triticum dicoccoides | reverse complement strand
TTTTTTGAAAATAAAATAAACAAAAAGAGGCCATAAAAAAAGAGAAGGCCCAATTAAAAAAATGAGGAAAAAGAGAGAAGGGGCAATGTTACTATCCTTTTTCCAAACTTGTGCTTCAAAGTGGCACCATGATCTTCATGATGGAGATTCTCCTATGTTGTCACTTTCATATACTAGTGGGATTTTTCATTATAGAACTTGGCTTTTATATTCCTATGATGGGCTTCCTCAAAATGCCCTAGGTCTTCGTGAGCAAACAAGTTGGGCATCTCCATAGCCCATTGATATGCCTAGTTGATGTGAGCCTATCTTCTCCTTTTTATGTTCACTACAACCACCATTCTATTCCACCTATTGTGCTATATCCATGGCTCACGCTCATGTATTGCGTGAAGATTGAAAAAGTTTAAGAACATCAAAAGTATGAACCAATTTCTTGGCTTGTCATCGGAATTGTGCATGATTTAAATAATTTGTGTGATGAAGATAGAGCAAAGTCAGACTATATGATTTTGTAGGGATTGCTTTCTTTGGCCATGTTATTTTGAGAAGACATGATTGCTTTGTTAGTATGCTTGAAGTATTATTATTTTTATGTCAATATTAAACTTTTGTCTTGAATCTTTCGGATTTAAACATTCATGCCACAATAAAGAAAATTACATGGATAAATATGCTAGGTAGCATTCCAAATCAAAAATTCTTTTTTATCATTTACCTACTCGAGGACGAGAAAGAACTAAGCTTGGGGATGCTTCATACGTCTCCAACGTATCTATAATTTTTTATTGTTCCATGCTATCATATTATATGTTTTGGATGTTTAATAGGCATTTATATGCTATTTTCTATTATTTTTTGGGACTAACCTATTAACCGAGGGCCCAGTGCCAGTTTCTATTTCTTTTTGCCTATTTTAGAGTTTCACAGAAAAGGAATACCAAACGGAATGAAACCTTCGCGATGATCTTTCTTGGACCGAAAACAAACCAGAAGACTTGAAGATGAAGTCGAATACGCAACAAGGAAGCCACGAGGCAGGAGGGCGCGCCCCAACCCTCTTGGGCCCCTCGTGGCTGCCCTGACCTAGTTCCTTCGCCTATATATACTCTTATACCCTGAAAACATCCAGGAGAGCCACAAAACCACTTTTCCACCGCCGCAACCTTCTGTACCCGTGAGCTCCCATCTAGGGACCTTTTCCCACGTCCTGCCGGAGCGGGATTCGATCATGGAGGGCTTCTACAT
>NW_021190269.1:0-1000 GCF_002162155.2 Triticum dicoccoides | reverse complement strand
CTCTGCCTTGGGTAGGTATGAGTTTGTCGCCGGTCTCCGTCGGGACGGTTATGTCTGATATGGCATGGCAAGGTGATATGAGCGGTGACCCTGTTGGATGGATTATAATTGTTATACTAATCATGCAGGGAATACTTTAACCTCCTGAGTCGACCGTAGATCGAGTCTTGTTCCAGTAACCCCCATACTTGTTTCGTGCTACCACTCGTCTCTACAGCAAGTAGAGTACGGTTCAGTAAGTTGTCAACCTCTTTCTAGCACACACCGTACAGAGAGGCCATGGTGGAAGATACTGGTTGTAACTGGTAGGCAGGCCACCTGGTCCGGGAGCATGGGTGTTTCCGGTTGGGACCGAGAGGGGAGGCCACCCCTTAGAACGCGCGATATAAATTTGATCCCATGCTACGCGAGGTTGTAGCCTCCCCACTTAGAGTTTGCTTAACAGGTGTCGTGGGTGATTCCAGACACGTGTGTGATAAGCTGGTGTGTGCAAGTTAGGTGTGTTCTCAACAAAAAGACCGTAGACGGAATTAGTCCCGATGGACTAAAGAAATCCGTTACTCGTGGGTAAAGAGTACATCCTCTGCAGAGAATAAACCTATTCGAATAGCCGTGTCCATGGTTAAGGATTACAGTCTGGGATGGGTCAAGTATCGGTCTTTGTGTCGGTCTTCGGAGGTGAAACTGTTAACCAGAAAATGGAATTACTACCCATGACTTGTGATATCTATGATGATTATTATTATTGTTGACTAACCCGTGATATTATTGTTATTACCGAATATCTCTGGGATGGTTCTACCTCCGGGATATTCATTATGATTGTTTCTTTTAAAGCCCTTTATGTGGTGTCGCTCAGACGCCCGACTGTGGCATTTCTTTTAAAGCCCTTTATGTTGCGTCGCTCAGACGCCCGACTGTGGCATTTCTTTTAAAGCCCCTTTATGTGGCGTCGCTCAGACGCCCGACTGTGGCATTTCTTTTAAAGCCCTTTATGTGG
>NW_021190268.1:0-2342 GCF_002162155.2 Triticum dicoccoides | reverse complement strand
ACGAGCACTAGGATTTGAACCCTGGTGGGCTGGGAATACCACAATCCCTTTAACCATCCAACCACAGGTTGGTTCGCTTTTCTCATGCATCTTGTGGGATGATTTGGCATGCTTGCATGTTGTGAGAAATAGTTAGTGGGGGCTAGTTATTTAGATATAGAGGATTCTTATCTCTTGGATAGTTCTCAACATAGACCATACACCATTATCAATATGAATTCAAATACTTTCTAATGATTTTTCGTTGTAGCATACGGGGTATCTTCTAGTTACCATGGTGAATGCGATTGGGCACCCATGAAGTTAGGGCGCCACCGACAGGAAAGATGACGGCGCTGTGACGCAACAGGTGAGAGCAGGGTACTTCCCCCTATGACCATCCCGGTACATATCGTAAATTTGCCCTTACTTCGAAGGCCATGTATAAGGCCCATATTAACGGCGAATCAACCTGGGGTTGAGTTGGTAAGGTGGACAGTGGTATCCCCAACCCATCAGGGTTGAAATCCTGGTGCTCGCATTATTCCTAGATTTATTTCAGGATTTCCGGCGATGCGTTTTTAGTGGGAGGAGATGTTGGGGAACGTTGCAGAAAACAAAATTTTCCTACGGTTTCACCAAGATCCATCTAGGAGTTCATCTAGCAACGAGTGATTGGATTGCATCTACATACATTTCACGCGCGGAAGCGTTCAAAGAACGGGGATGAGGAAGTCGTACTCGACGTGATTCAAATCACCGGAGATCCTAGCGCCGAACGGACAGCACCTCCGCGTTCAACACACGTACGGTCAGCGTGACGTCTCCTCCTTCTTGATCCAGCAAGGGGGAAGGAGAGGTTGATGAAGATCCAGCAGCACGACGGTGTGGTGGTGGATGCAGGGCGTCACAGCAACAGGGCTTCGCCGTATACTGCGAGAGAGAGGTGTAGCAGAGGAGGAAGAGGCGCCAAGACTCAAGGTATGGCTGCCCCCTCCCTCCCCCTTCCCTTTATATAGGCTCCCCTAGGGGGGGCGCCGGCCCTAGGAGATGGGATCTTCTAGGGGGGGCGGCGGCCAAGGGTGGAGTAGCCCCTAAGGCAAGGTGGGGCGCCCCTCCCCCCACCCCTAGGGTTCCAACCCTAGGCGCATGGGTGGGCCTAGGGGGGCGCACCAGCCCACTATGGGCTGGTTTCCCTCCCATTTTGGCCCATGCGGCCCTCCGGGATGGGTGGCCCCACCCGGTGGACCCCCGGGACCCTTCCGGTGGTCCCGGTACAATACCGGTGACCCGGAAACTCTCCCGATGGCCGAAACTGCACTTCCTATATATAATTCTTCACCTCCGGACCATTCCGGAACTCCTCGTGACGTCCAGGATCTCATCCGGGACTCCGAACAACTTTCGGGTTACTGCATATTCATATTTATACAACCCTAGCGTCACCGAACCTTAAGTGTGTAGACCCTATGGGTTTGGGAGACATGTAGACATGACCGAGATGGCTCTCCGGTCAATAATCAACAGCGGGATCTGGATACCCATGTTGGCTCCCACATGCTCCTCGATGATCTCATCGGATGAACCACGATGTCAAGGATTCAAGCAACCCCGTATACAATTCCCTTCGTTAATCGGTATGTTACTTGCCCGAGATTCGATCGTCGGTATCCCAATACCTCATTCAATCTCGTTACCGGCAAGTCACTTTACTCGTACCGTAATGCATGATCCCGTGACCAGACACTTGGTCACTTTGAGCTCATTATGATGATGCATTACCGAGTGGGCCCAGTGATACCTCTCCGTCATATGGAGTGACAAATCCCAGTCTTGATCCGTGTCAACCCAACAAACACTTTCGGAGATACCCGTAGTATACCTTTATAGTCACCCAGTTACGTTGTGACGTTTGGTACACCCAAAGCACTCCTACGGTATCCGGGAGTTACACGATCTCATGGTCTAAGGAAAAGATACTTGACATTGGAAAACTCTAGTAAACGAACTATACGATCTTGTGCTATGTTTAGGATTGGGTCTTGTCCATCACATCATTCTCCTAATGATGTGATCTCGTTATCAATGACATCCAATATCCATAGTCAGGAAACCATGACTATCTGTTGATCAACGAGCTAGTCAACTAGAGGCTTACTAGGGACATGTTGGTGTCTAAGTATTCACACATGTATTACGATTTCCGAATAACACAATTATAGCATGAATAAAAGACAATTATCATGAACAAGGAAATATAATAATAATCCTTTTATTATTGCCTCTAGGGCATATTTCCAACAGTCTCCCACTTGCACTAGAGTCAATAATCTAGTTACATTGTGATGAATCGAACACCCATG
>NW_021190267.1:0-1387 GCF_002162155.2 Triticum dicoccoides | reverse complement strand
ACCAAACCGCGCGGCGGTGCTTCGCCGGAATGGGCTACAGGCGGCGGAAAAGCGCGCGGAGACCACCGGGGCGTAGCCCGTCATCGTCCGCATCCAGTGGAGCATGTGGGATGAGCTGGGGAGGCCGGAGCTCGCCGGAGTGGAGCCCGAGGCGGCGGCCGGAGCTCGGGCGAGGTCGGGGTTGGCGTTCGGGGGCACGGGAGGAGGGGCTGGTGGGCGCTACGGGCTCCTGGGAGCAAACTGAGTGCTATGACGCGCCCAGGCACGAGCTACGGCGTCTGTAGCCACGACGGCGGCATGGCCGGCGGCGGTGAGCTTTCGGGCTCGTGGGGAACGACGCTACATCACGGGGGCGAGCACAAGGAGTTAGGGAATAAGGTAAGTGGCTCACGGCGAGTCAGACGGTGCAGACGGCGGGGTCGGGGAGGCTCTGGACGCGCCGAATCGGTGGAGTCGATCTCCGGGCACCGGAGGTGAAGACGACGATGCTCCGGTCGACTGCGGCCTCCTCTGGTCGCGTGCGTCGCGTGGGTAGCTTCACGGGGTCAGGGCGGAGCTCAGGGATGCATAGTGGGAGCGAGGGGGTGGCTGTGGCCCCGGTAACGGCGTCGGCGGCGATGGGCTCCGCTCGGGCGCGTGCAGGGAGGGAAGCAGAGGAGGGAACGGGGTCCAGGGGAAGAGAGGGGAGGTGCAGGGGGCGAGGGGAAGTGCGTGGCGTCACCAGAGGGCTCGGGGAGGAAGCAGGAAGTGGCCAGAGCAGGGTGGAGGTGGCGCGCACGGCGGCGTCGCGGTGTCCGCGTCCTTCTGGCGAGGAGGAAGACGACAGGGGAGTAGCGGTGGCGGGCTGGGCCGTGCTGCTGGGCCAGGTGGGCTACCAGGTGAGCGCCAGGTAAGGTTTCTCTCCTCTCTTTTATTTCTATTTTAGTTACTGTTTTCTATTTTCTGTAATTGTGTTTGGATTTATTAAAAATGCCAGAGCATTTCCAAAAATCATGCAACTGACTGTGGCCACTGTTTGGAATATTTCCAACAGTAACATTTCAGTTTGTGATTATTTGAGCATTTAAAATATTATTAGCAATTAAATGCCCAAATGCAAATACTATATAACTTAATTCAAAAATCCAGGAATAGCCTATAAATATGTTCATCATTTTTGGAAGAGGTTTTCACCTTTAACAGAAATTATGAACATTTCCAAAGGGCATTCTGGGTTATTGAAAATATTTTTATTGAACCTAGTTAAATTTCATTTGGTGCTAGGGTTTCAACAATCCCCATTTCAAATTTAAATGAAATTTAAACATGGTGCAACACTCTAATGCATGCACTAGGCATTGTCAGAACTAGGGATGTGACAACTCACCCCCACTAAACAAGAATCTCG
>NW_021190266.1:0-1010 GCF_002162155.2 Triticum dicoccoides | reverse complement strand
GACGCTTCACGTCAAGGATTAGGCTGTGTTCTAATGCAAGAGCGCAGGGTGATTGCCTATGCCTCCCGTCAAGTGCGTCCTCACGAAGAAAACTACCCGGTTCATGACCTTGAGCTTGCAGCGGTTATCTTTGCATTGAAGCTATGGCGACAATACCTTCTCGGTAATCGTTGTGAGATCTTCACTGATCATCAGAGTCTGAAGTACCTGTTTACTCAGCCAGATCTGAACCTCCGTCAGCAGCGATGGATGGAAGCTATTGCTGACTACAACTGCGGTATATCTTATACACCTGGCAAGGCTAATGTAATGGCCGATGCCCTAAGCCGAAAGTCTTATTGCAATAATCACCAGGTCTACAAAGCTCAACCCCGCCTTTATGAAGAGCTATGCAAGCTGAACCTTCAACTAGTTCCACAGGGTTCTCTGAATAACCTTGTTCTGGAACCAACTCTTCTGAAAGCAATCAAGTCTCCTCAAGCCAAAGATGCTCATGTTGATCTGATGAAAAAGGATCTTGCCTTAGAAAAATCCAGAGATTTCTCACTTGGTGAAGATGGAACCTTATACTTCAGAGATCGCATTGTAGTACCCCGGTTCGAGCTTATGACAGAGAAGGTGATGAAAGAAGCGCATGACACCCCTCTCTCTATTCATCCGGGAAGTACCAAGATGTATCTAGACATCCGTCAGAAGTACTGGTGGTCTAAAATGAAGCAAGACATTGCTCGATATATCGAAGAATGTGACGTTTGCCGTCGCGTCAAAGCAGAACATCAAAAACCGGCTGGACTTCTACAACCGCTTCCGATTCCTGAATGGAAGTGGGATAAGATCCAAATGGACTTCGTCACTGGCCTTCCCAAGTCTCAGAAAGGTAACGATGCTATCTTTGTCGTCATCGACCAATTCTCGAAGGTTGCTCACTTTCTGCCAGTCAAGGAGACTATCACTGCTAGTCAATTGGCAACCTTGTATATCTCCCGAATTGTGTCACTCCACGGCATTCC
>NW_021190265.1:0-1202 GCF_002162155.2 Triticum dicoccoides | reverse complement strand
AAAAAAAAGAATTTCAAAATAACTAAATATATTTAATAATTAATTAATTAATTTAATAGTTAATTAACTTAATTAATATTGCTTAGTTAACTAATTAACTACCTCACTAGTTCAATGAGTCAATGACAAGGAGGCCCCACCCTCCTGTTGACCAGTCAAAGTTTGACTGGTCAACTGGGTCCACTGGCCCACATGTCAGCCTTTGTGTACATTCTGTGTACACAGGGCTGGGTACCCATAGCATTTTGTCTATTAATTTTGAAATACAAATAATTTGGGAAATTGATTAAATCTTTAAAAATTAATATAAAATAATCCGTAGCTCGGATGAAAAAGTTTTATACATGAAAGTTGCTCAGAACGACGAGACGAATCCGGATACGCGGTCCGTTCGTCCGCCACACACCCCTAACCTATCGAACCCGCAACTTTCCCCCTCTGGTTCATCTGTCCGAAAACGCCAAACACTGGGGATACTTTCCCGGTTGTTTCCACCCTGCGCCGGTATCACCTCCTACCGCGTTAGGTCACCCCTAGCACCGCTTATTGCCATGTTATGTTCTGTGATGCTTTGTGTTCTCCGTATTTACTGTTTCTTCCCCTTCTTCTCCGGTAGACCTTGAGACCGACGCTGCTGCTGCCTAGTTCGACTACGGAGTTGACGACCCCTCTCTCTTGCCAGAGCAACCAGGCAAGCCCCCCCCCCCTTGATCACCAGATATCGCCTATTCTCCTCTATACTACTTGCATTAGAGTAGTGTAGCATGTTACTGCTTTCCGTTGATCCTATTCTGATGCATAGCCTGACATTGTTGCTACATCTGTTGATACCTTTCCTGCAATCCTAAATGCTTAGTATAGGATGCTAGTTTATCATCATTGGCCCTACATTCTTGTCAGTCTGCCTTGCTATACTATCGGGCCGTGATCACTTGGGAGGTGATCACGGGTATATACTATACATACATACATACTATACAGATGGTGACTAAAGTCGGGTCAGCTCGAAGAGTACCCGCGAGTGATTCACGGATTGGGGGCTGAAAGGACCTTTGTCCCGACGGCCCTCTGTGCGGATCTTTGTGGTGGAGCGACAGGGCAGGTTGAGACCGCCTAGGTGAGAGGTGGGCCTGGCCCTGGTCGGCGTCCGCGGTTGCTTCATAATAACACGCTTAACGAGATCTTGGTATTTGATCTGAGTC
>NW_021190264.1:0-731 GCF_002162155.2 Triticum dicoccoides | reverse complement strand
AGCAAACCTCTCACTCGGGGGCTTAGCTGCAGCCCAGCGCTCGCCTAAGTTATCAAAATCCTACCGAGTGGCGAGCAAACCTCTCACTCGGGGGCTTAGCTGCAGTCCAAGTACTCGCTTAAGTTATGAAAATCCTACCGAGTGAAGAGCAAACCTCTCACTCGGGGGCTTAGCTGCAGTCCAAGTACTCGCCTAAGTTATCAAAATCCTACCGAGTGACGAGCAAATCTCTCACTCGGGAGGCTTAGCTGCAGCCCAGCGCTCGCCTAAGTGGATTAAGGAATAAGTCGACTGTAGTGAGCGTCTTGCTTTGAACCTGCAAAAGACATTTCGAGCCAAAAGCAATCATATTCAAACACCAAATTCAAGTTCAGATCGATACCTAAAGGAACCGAAAGTGCTCAGGCGCTAAGCCTGTTAAGGTTTATCGGTTACAACTCCACTCGGCATACCGAGGCAAATTTAAAGCGTCGAGCTTAGAAGAAGTTTTTTACCCCTCCTGTGGAGGGCTGGAAGGTGCAACAAACTCATCAAGATCAATTCCATCTGCGATCCGAGTGGCAGCAGCAAGGAAAGTTTCCATAAAGGACCTGAAGTCGTGTTTCTTGGTGTTGGCCACCCGGAGGGCAGCCAGCTTGTCTTCTCGCGCATCTTTGCAGTGGACTCGGGCCAGACACAGAGCAACATCTGCACCACACCGAGCCGAGGACTTTTTCCACTCCTGCACTCGA
>NW_021190263.1:0-1271 GCF_002162155.2 Triticum dicoccoides | reverse complement strand
TGTCAACTTGTGTGTTTAGAGGTGCCCCTGCCTCCGTATATAAAGGAGGAGAGGAGGGGAGGCTGGCCGGCCAAAGAGGGAGGCGCAGGAGAGTCCTACTCCCTCTGGGAGTAGGATTCCTCCCCCCAATCCTAGTCCAACTAGGATTCCTCGGAGGGGAAGGGAGAGAGGGGGGCCGGCCACCTTCTCCTAGTCCTAATAGGACTAGGGGAGGGGAAAGAGGCGCAGCCACCTTGGGCTGCCCCTTTCTCCTTTCCACTAAGGCCCATGATGGCCCATATGGCTCCCGGGGGGTTCCGGTAACCTCCCGGTAACCCGGTAAAATCCCGATTTCACCCGGAACACTTCCGATGTCCAAACATAGGCTTCCAATATATCAATCTTTACGTCTCGACCATTTCGAGACTCCTCGTCATGTCCGTGATCACATCCGGGACTCCGAACAACCTTCGGTAGATCAAAATGCATAAACTCATAATATAACTGTCATCGTAACCTTAAGCGTGCGGACCCTACGGGTTCGAGAACAATGTAGACATGACCGAGACATGTCTCTGGTCAATAACCAATAGCGGGACCTGGATGCCCATATTGGCTCCTACATATTCTACGAAGATCTTTATCGGTCAGACCGCATAACAACATACGTTGTTCCCTTTGTCATCGGTATGTTACTTGCCCGAGATTCGATCGTCGGTATCCAATACCAGGTTCAATCTCGTTAACGGCAAGTCTCTTTACTCGTTCCGTAATACATCATCTCACAACTAACATATTAGTTGTAATGCTTGCAAGGCTTATGTGATGTGTATTACCGAGAGGGCCCAGAGATACCTCTCCGACAATCGGAGTGACAAATCCTAATCTCGAAATACGCCAACCCAACATCGACCATTGGAGACACCTGTAGTACTCCTTTATAATCACCCATTTACGTTGTGACGTTTGGTAGTACCCAAAGTGTTCCTCCGGTAAACGGGAGTTGCATAATCTCATAGTCGTAGGAACATGTATAAGTCATGAAGAAAGCAATAGCAACATACTAAACGATCAGGTGCTAAGCTAATAGAATGGGTCATGTCAATCAGATCATTCTACTAATGATGTGACCTCGTTAATCAAATAACAACTCATTGTTCATGGTTAGGAAACATAACCATCTTTGATTAACGAGCTAGTCAAGTAGAGGCATACTAGTGACACTCTGTTTGTCTATGTATTCACACATGTATTATGTTTCCGGAAAATACAATTCTAGCATGAATAATAAA
>NW_021190262.1:0-1310 GCF_002162155.2 Triticum dicoccoides | reverse complement strand
ACACTAGAGTTTAATTAGCTCTATAAGCTAGTTCAAATAATTTTACACTAGAGTTGAACTAGCTCTATAGCCTAGTACAAATAATTTTACAGTAGAGTTGAACTAGCACTATAAGCTAGTTTAAATAATTTTACACTAGAGTTGAACAAGCTCTATAAGCAAGTTGAAATAATTTTACACTAGAGTTGCACTAGCTCTATAGCCTAGTACAAATAATGTTACTCTAGAGTTGAACTAGCTCTATAAGCTAGTTCAAATAATTTTACACTAGAGTTGAACTAGCTCTATAGCCTAGTACAAATAATTTTACACTAGAGTTGAACTAGCTCTAGTTCAAATAATTTGACACTAGAGTTTAACTAGCTCTATAAGCTCGTTCAAATAATTTTACACTAGAGTTGAACTAGCTCTATAGCCTTGTACAAATAATTTTACACTAGAGTTGAACTAGCACTATAAGCAAGTTTAAATAATTTTACACTAGAGTTCAACTTGCTCTATAAGCAAGTTGAAATAATTTTACACTAGAGTTGCACTAGCTCGATAGCCTATTACAAATAATTTTACACTAGAGTTGAACTAGCTCTATAAGCTAGTACAAATAATTTTACACTAGACTTGAACTAGCTCTATAGCCTAGTACAAATAATTTTACACTACAATTGAACTAGCTCTATCAGCTAGTTGAAATAATTTTACACTAGAGTTGAGCTAGCTCTATAAGCTAGTTAAGATAATTTTACAATAGAGTTGACCTAGCTCTATAGACTAATACAAATGATTTTGCACTAGAGTTGAACTAGTTCTGTAGCCTATTACAAATGATTTTACACTAGAGTTGAACTATCTCTATAAGCTATTTCAAATAATTTTACACTAGAGTTGAACAAGCTCTATAAACAAGTTGAAATAATTTTACACTAGAGTTGCACTAGCTCTATAGCCTAGTACAAATAATTTTACACTAGAGTTGAACTAGCTCTATAAGCTAGTTCAAATAATTTTACACTAGAGTTGAACTAGCTCTATAGCCTAGTACAAATAATATTACACTACAATTGAACTAGCTCTATAAGCTAGTTGAAATAATTTTACAGTAGAGTTGAGCTAGCTCTATAAGCTAGTTCAATTAATTTTACACTAGAGTTGAACTAGCTCTATAAGCAAGTTGAAATAATTTTACACTAGAGTTACACTAGCTGTATAGCCTAGTACAAATAATTTTACACTAGAGTTGAACTAGCTCTATAAGCTAGTTCAAATAATTTTACACTAGAGTTGAACTAGCTCTATAGCCTAGTACAAATAAT
>NW_021190261.1:0-2743 GCF_002162155.2 Triticum dicoccoides | reverse complement strand
GGAGGCGTGAAGCGTGACGCCAAGATCCATAGTGCCACAGATATAGCGGAGAATCCGCTTCACGGCAGCCCAGTGAACGTCTCGAGGAGCATGCATATGAAGACACACCTGCTGCACGGCATACTGTATCTCCGGTCGAGTGAGAGTGAGGTACTGGAGAGCACCAACGATAGACCGATAGAAAGCGGCATCCGAAGCAGGAGAACCATCCGTGGCGGAAAGCTTGTCCTTCGTATCAACAGGCGTAGCGGCGGGCTTGCAGTTAAGCATGCCGGCGCGCTCGAGGAGCTCTTGAGCGTACTTCCGCTGATGAAGGAAGAAGCCATCCGAACGGCACACCACCTCGACACCGAGGAAGTAGTGCAAAGGAGCCAAGTCCTTGATGGCGAACTCAGCGCGAAGGCGAGCCGTGAGCTGACTGAGGAGACCAGCCGTACATGCCATCAGGATGATGTCGTCGACATAGAGCAGCAAGTAGGCCGTGTCAGAGCCTTGATTATAGACGAAGAGCGAGGCGTCCGAGCGGGTAGAGCGGAACCCAAGCTGGTGGAGAAACGCCGTGATGCGCTGGTACCAAGCGCGCGGGGCCTGCTTGAGTCCATACAAGGACCGCGAAAGCAGGTACACGTGGTCGGGAAGCGCCAGGTCAATAAACCCGGTGGGCTGCTGGCAGAAGACCTGCTCCTCGAGATGACCATGGACGAAGGCGTTGGAGACGTCCATCTGATGCACCGGCCAAGCACGGGAGACCGCAAGGGGGAGAACCGTGCGTATCGTGCCGGGCTTGACGACCGGAGCGAAGGAGTCGATGAAGTCGATGCCAGCACGCTGTCGGAAGCCACGAATGACCCAGCGCGCTTTGTAGCAATCAAGGGTACCATCAGGACGGAGCTTGTGTTTAAAGACCCACTTCCCGGTAATCACGTTGGCGTGCCGGGAACGGGGAACAAGCTGCCACGTCCGGTTGCGCAATAGGGCGTCAAACTCCTCTTGCGTCACAGCCATCCAGAGTGGATCACGAAGAGCGGCTCGAACGGAGGACGGCAACGGCGACGGCTCAGAGGTGGATGCCGCATGGACGTAGTCAGCCGAGGCGTAGCGCGAGCTCGGGCAAAAAACGCCCGTACGGGCGCGGGTGACCAGACCGGCCACAGGCGCCGGGGGCGCCGAGGGGGCCGTGGGGGCCAACGTCGGGGGCGCCGCGGGGGCCGCGGGTGCCAACGTCGGGGGCGCCGAGGGAGCCGCTGGGGCCACGGGCGCCAGAGGAGCCACAGGGGCCGCGGGCGCCAGAGGAGCCGCGGGGGCCGCGGGCGCAAACGTCGGGGGCGCCGGGGGCACCAGCGTCGCGGCTGTAGGAGGCGCCGCATGCGTGGGGCGCGCCTCAAAGCCAGGGGCGGGCCAAGAGAGGCACGCGAGCGCCCTGGGAGAGGCGTCGAGGAGCCCGCGTCACCAGTGGCGGGAGGAACAGCTGGGGGTACCTGGTGAAACGGAAACACATGCTCATCAAAGTAAACGTGCCGGGAAGTGAACACACGGTGGGAGACGGGATCGTAGCACCGATATCCCTTGGAGTTGGAGGGGTAGCCGATGAAGATGCAAGCGACAGATCGAGGTGCAAGCTTGTGAGAAGCAGTGTCGGCAGTGCTGGAATAGCAAAGGCACCCAAAAATACGCAAGTCATCATAAGACGGGGGCGTACCAAAGAGAAGATGGTGAGGTGCGTAGTTTCACCGTGGGTGGCAGGGTCTAATGTTAAGAAGAAGTGATGCAGTGGCGAGTGCGTCTGGCCAGAAACGAGGCGACACGTTGGCATGAAACAGGAGCGTGCGAACGCAGTCATTCAGAGTGCGAAGGAGGCGTTCGGCTCGACTGTTCTGCTGTGAAGTGTACGGCATGTCAGGCGGAAAACTGTGCCATGATGCGACAAAAAGGTGCGGAAAGAAAGGTTGTCGAACTCTTTTCCATTGTCCGTCTGAAGCACAAGGATGGGACGCCCAAACTGCGTGCGGACATAGGAGTAAAAGGCTGTTAAGGTAGAGAGTGCATCCGACTTTCTGCGTAAAGGAAAAGTCCATACATAATGAAAATAATCATCAAGAATGACCAGATAATATAAATAGCCTGAGTTACTGGGAACCGGGGAAGTCCACACATCGCTATGAATCAATTGAAAAGGAAAAAAAGCAATGGTGATGGAATTATTAAACGGCAGGCGAACATGTTTGCCGACTCGACAGGCATGACAAGTGTGATCCTCGATCTTATTGCAACTGAAACTGAAACTCCTAAGAATATGACGAAGTGTGACGGGGTTGGGATGACCCAAGCGAGCGTGCCAGAGATCGACCCCAGCGGAGAGAGCAACCGGTGCGGTGGTGGAGGATGAAGGCGAGTGCACCGGATAGAGCTCGTTGGGGCTGTCACATCGGTGAAGTACCATCCTGGTTCGAGCGTCTTTGACACAAAAACCAAGCTCGTCAAATTCAACAGTAACAGAATTTTCACGAGTAAAACAACGAACGGAAATGAGATTGTTAATAAGATGAGGTGACACAAGTATATTAGACAAAGATAATGGAGTAGAAGTAGAAGGAAAAGAAGTATGCCCAACATGTGTGATAGGAAGTGTGGAACCGTCGCCGACAATGATGTGGCGGTCGGTGGAGACAGGAGTGAAGGAGGAAAGGTTACCGGGATGAGCAAACACGTGAGCCGTAGCACCGGCGTCCATGTACCAATCACC
>NW_021190260.1:0-2861 GCF_002162155.2 Triticum dicoccoides | reverse complement strand
GACTGGGGGGCAGCAAGCAAATCCAATGATCAATGAAAGCAAACCGAAAGAAAACAAAGGCCGAAATAAGTGCAAGTGTAAGAGATCAAAAATCACCTTCACCGAACTATTGGATAAATATCGAAAGAAGAGTGAAGAGAAGAATGCTTATCGGCCAAATTATGCAAAGAAACCAAGATCACCCCCAAGGCGCAAATATGAGGATTGGTATTGGCAAAGTGAGAATTTTAATGCAACATATTCATATCCTTATTTTGGGCCGCCAATGCCAATGTCGTGGATGCCTCCCTATGCTCAGGTAGATCCATATCCATCATGGGACAGGTATGATACAAGGGCAAATTCTCCATCTTATTTCAGACCATCTCATCAATATTATGCAGCGCCGAGAAAAACAACATTTGAACAATCACATGTTAAAGACCATTTCAATCATAAGGAATTGGTCTGGAGCTCAAGGAAGAAGAAAGAGGTAGTCAAGCAAGTTTACCGTGTTAAAAGAGATGGTCGTAAGAGTGCTACTTCAGATTTGATCTCAAATGAAAAAGAGCCAATTAAAGTATTGACATTAGCTACTACAGGCAATGAGATGAAGCAATCAATTGTTAAGAGTCAAAGTGCCAAATCTGAAGAAAAGAAGTTGAGAGTGCACAAGGTCAAAAAAGAATTTCCATTAGTCAAAACAGAATCACAGCCGAGATGCCCACTCGGCTTATCGTATTGGCAAAAGAAGGAATTACAAAATCTTAGTGCACAAGAGCTGAGAAAGAGGAACATGGCATGGGTTCCCAAGAGGATCAATCAAAACAAAAACGATGTGCATGCTTCAATTGCAACAAGTACAATAAAAGTGAAGAAAGAGAGATGGAAGCAACAAACAATTAAGCCGAAGGTGTGCATCATAACATCAAAATCTTCGGTTAGCACATCATCCATTTTCTTCAACAATGACATTGATGCCTTTGCCATGGAATTCATCCACAGGTATGATCAGTTACCCTCCTGGACTTATTTTGATCCATGGATGCAACATAATTTTCTATATGATGGCAGAGTATTACCAAATCACTATACATTTGGTTAGTTACATTTTTGTAGCTAAGACAAAGGGGCCGAAATATTTTATTGCTATCTTATTTGTTTATTTCGGCTATACATGTTTTAATGGATGAATTCTACATGAACCTCATGGTAATGGCCGATACTTAACTATCGTCCTAAGAAACTATTTGATCATGGCCGGTGTGGAGTTCTAACATCGTCCTTAGTTCAATTGGAACCGAGACAAGGTGCATGTTAAGTGATATTAGCCTTGTCTCTCTAGTACTATGGAGATTATATTTTGATGGTTCAATTTGTAGCAATGGCCAAAGTGTTGGTGTTGTTTATTTATCTCCATATGGAGCTAGTTTGTGAAGCCTCATGCCGCTTAAGATATTTTTGCACAATGATCAAAGCCGAATATGCATTGTTATTCGGATTGGAGGTTTGCCTTGCTATAGGTGCTATACATATTGAGGCTTCCGGTGATTCGTTATTAGTAGTGCAATGAATATCCAAGGGTTATCAATGTTTTGACGAATCACTTATAGTTTATCTTTTGGTATGACTAGATGCAAGATTTACCTTGGGTTGCTTTAAAATTGTTCATATATCTAGACATGACAATTTGAAAGAGTTGGCACAGCAAGCATCCGGCTACTATGTTAATCATGGTGTATTGTATTTCTATCAATAGCCGATGCTAGGTTTTGTCAACATAGGTAAGGCCGAACCGAAGCCCACCGCTTCGGCCACTAATGAAACTTTTATGCAGGCGAAGTAAGGATTGGAGGAAGTTCATTCTTGATTATCTGCAAAGTCCTAGCAAAAGGGTGAACAATATGGTTCGGAAGACGGTTTTGATCTATGGAACCTTATCACCGGATTGTTATTGAAGTTGGGAAAGTTTCACCCAATCTTGCATCAAAATATTCACACAAGCAATGGCCGATATATAAATATCGCCCTAAGAACATATAAATGGCCGATGAAGTGTTGACATCGTCCTTAGTAAAAGCATCGTGCAAGTTATTTTTAGGCACACAAGTTTGCCGAAAAACAGGGGTGCATGTGTTGACACCAGATTTTGGCACATCCAAGAACTTAATTAAGATGGCCTCAAATGGAGAGGTGTTCAAAGTGAGAAAGCTTCGTATCGTCAAAAGGAGAAACTTTGATATTTGGGCCATAGCCATCCGGTCTCATTTCTAAGACCGAAGTTGTGTTCGAAGTATTCAGATTTTGTATTCAGAACACTATTCGGCTGATTACGCCCCCAAGATGGCCTCATATGGGAAACGTTTCTACACGGATTGTCTTCGTCTCGTCGAAACGATCGATTTTGATATAAGAAACATCTAAATCGGAGTTCGTATGCAAAAGTTAGAGCCAAAACAATATGCTTCATAAGTCTGCCCCGGAAGTTCCAGGCAAAACTTCCGGGGAGGTTCCGGGCTAAACCGAAAGTTCGCACGCGGTGCGCCCCGAAAACTGGAATTTAACATTATTTGCAGATTTGCGGGGCCAATTTCGGCATCAGGATGACCTCAGATGAAAAAGTGATCAATTAAAGAATTTTTCTACATTGCAAGATCTACAACTTTGCTTTTGGGACCATTGCGATCCGAAGCCATATGCGACCTGCAGGAGCTGTGCAAGAGAGCAACTTGATGTAATTTTAGCCCGGAAGTTCCAGGCTGACCGGAAGTTCCGGCCCTCGTAGTCCGAGTTAGGTTATCTTTTGATGTTTTAGACGGGATTTGAGTCCTTTTCTTGTACGGAAAGTCTAGCCGCCTCATATATATGTAAGAGGTGACGGC
>NW_021190259.1:0-1884 GCF_002162155.2 Triticum dicoccoides | reverse complement strand
GGAAAGGATTTTGCAAATGCATCAGACTATTTAGAAACCTGGAATGACTCGGACAGCATAACGGCTGTAAATGCTCAGAAAAGACTTGAGACATTCACAAAAATGGTGGCATAACCACTCAGAAGCACAATATCAAGGTTTCGAGATCAACAATTAACATACGGAAGTAGTAGGAACTGAACTGAGACTTAAATCCAACAATCTTATAAGTCCACTGATTAGTAACACGTGATCCTAATAGAAAGAAGGGATAGCCTAGTTCTTAATCCCCGTAGAAGAGAAGATGATGACTCAGATCAGAAGGGCATGAGGTAAAGGAGTAAAAAGAGCCTTACGTTCCATCCCACAATCAATTCCCTTACATAACTAAAGAATTTCTAGACTCAACTTCGACCAGTTTGGCTTGGTAATCCTACAGGCAGTCAAGCTCTGATACCAACACTGTCAGGACCCCGACTCAATGTCACATCGATCTAGCATGTAACACCTCATATCACTTTGTGGCCTCACGCACGGTATTCCCACAGGTGTCGCCTTACCTTGGCCCGGGACCGTTTGCGCCTTTTGGCACACGTATATGACGATGTCGCTAGCATCCATATGATAAGGAGCCCGGGCTGACATGGCTAGTCGTAAACCCAAAGTGGCACAGACTTACAGGGACAGGCATCCATGACCCAGCATCGAACGTGTCGGTCATCAGCGAGTGAATCCAGGCTGTAGCACTGGGCTAGCAGGACTCCGGTGAACCGGGCTGTAGCGGGCTAACAGGACTCCGGTATTCATCGCGTGACATTTCCCCGAAGGGACAGACACAGGAACGAAGAAGGACACATGCCGGCCAGCCTAAGTGTTCCGGAGCAGTAGCAAGCTACCATGGCTCGGTGGAAACACTAGGAGACATTTCCCGGTAAGAGAGGCTACTAAAGATAAACAACTAGATGGTCAGATACCACACATACCAAGCATTTCAATAGCATACACACAATATGCTCGATATGTGCAAATACAACATGGCATCACAACATGACTCTACGACTCAAGTAATTTATTCAAATAGGCTCCGAGGAGCGAGATATTACAATCATGGGTCTCATGACCCAACAATCAGAGCATACAAGTCAAAGCACATGCGGAAGCTTAACATGTCTGAGTACAGACAACTATAAATGAAAAAGGCTGAGAAGCCTGACTATCTACCAGATACTGCCGAGGGCACAAGATCGTAGCTGAGGTAACAAGCTAAACGTCGAAGTCCACGTGGAACTACTAGTGAGACCGAAGTCTCTCTGCAAAAACATAAAATAGGCAAACGTGAGTACAAATTTACCCAGCAAGACTTACATCAGATCTATCTACACATGCATCATTATCAACAAAGGGGATGGTGGAGTTTGACTGCAGCAAGCCAGCTTTGACTCGGTGGCTATCCTGAACTACGACTGCAAGGAACTCTTTTGAGGTGGCGCACACGAGTCCACATATTCACCATATCAATACACCACTATGGATCCGCTCCCGTCTCCCTACGAGAACGCCATCCATAGCACTCACGCTTATCTTGCGTATTTTAGAGTATCCACTTTCACTTGTCTATGAACTGATATAAGCAACCCAGAAGTCCTTTTCCACGGACACGGCTATTCGAATAGATGATGTTAACCCTGCAGGGGTGTACTTCTTCATACATGTTTCCACCACTTAGCGTCTGCACACGACATGTGCTCGGCAGACTTCAAGCGAAAGCCGACGTGGGTGTAGACCACGACCTACCTAAACACCTAAGTCTCTAGTCCAGGTTTATCGCCTATTCGGGTTCCATCCATGAGGAGATCCGGCCGGAGTTTCGCTCACAGCCCCAAACGATGTGAACAGGGTTCCGTG
>NW_021190258.1:0-981 GCF_002162155.2 Triticum dicoccoides | reverse complement strand
TATTCTTGTGTGTTTCTATTGCTGCTAACCATGCCAGGATCACAAGCCGACGAGATTGACTGGGAGAATTTATCGAACAAGGAGCTTCATGATAAGTTTCAGCAAATGATGACTGAACAGGTGCAAGATGTGCTGAACAATTTTGAAGAGGCCATGGAGAAGATCACTGGCCTTGAGAAGACGTTCGAAACAAAGCTCGATAACAAGTTTAATGAATTGCTCGCGCGTCTTCCACCACCACCACCCGCTGCACCTAACGCACCTCTACAACAACAACAACAACGACTACCTCCACGTCGCGAAGCAGACCTCCGCCGAGCAAGCCGTGTTCCTCTTGCGTTTGGCCAAACTGTTGGTGCTGCTGTTGATACTTCTGTGGCTCCTGCTGCTGATGCGGAGGAGGATGATTATGTGGGAGATTATGACGATGAGGTTGATCAAAATCAACACTACGTGCAGCCACCTGTACCACCACCAGCAGGTCGACCTCAGGTATATATTCGTAATGGTAGGCCTGCACCACCACCTCAGGTACGAGATGATGTCCATATTCCTAAACTGAAATTGAATATTCCACCCTTTGAGGGTAGATATGTTCCTGATATATATCTTACTTGGGAGTTAGAAACTGAACAACGATTTACATGTTTACAATATCCTGAGGAGAGACGAGTTGCTGCTGCCGTTTGTGCTTTCACTAGTTTTGCATGTGTATGGTGGTCTGAACATTGTAGATTATATCCTATTCCAACTACTTGGGCTGCTTTGAAAACTGCTATGCGTACGCGTTGGGTTCCACCATATTATCAACGTGAATTGCTTCAAAAATTGCAGCGTTTAAGACAAGGAAAAAATTCTGTAGAAGAATATTATCAGGAATTACAAACTGGCATGATTAGATGTGGTATTGTTGAGGAGAATGAAGCTATGCTTGCACGTTTTCTGGGTGGATTAAATAGAGAGATTCAGACCATTCTAGAC
>NW_021190257.1:0-637 GCF_002162155.2 Triticum dicoccoides | reverse complement strand
TGACAGGATGGGCACGAATTTTTTTTTGACCAATTTTTTTTTTGACTGCCCGGACCCAAAAACTGGAAACGGGTCAAAAAAAACTTCCTATAATGGCACCTGTCTCAAAACACTCAGAAACACCTAAAAATAGGATAGCCAAATTTTTTTTCGAAAAATGCGTTTTCAAAAAATTTTGGGCCTAAACGGAGCGTGGCTACCCGACTCTCTTTTTTTTTTTCCGAAACCTACTCCGGCAAGGAAACACGAATCGGAATCTAGATGGATCTCGAAAACAAACCTAATATGACAAGAACTCGGATTGGTGGTGGATATATGGTGGCAGATGGCAGCGGTGGGGGTATATGACAGCTGTGGTGGTATATGGATACGGATTCGAAGCGGTGGCGGATAAGCGGTGGTGGTAGATGGCAGGGGTGATGATGATGGTGCGGCGGCGGCGTGACAACTTATGACCAGAACTCGAAACTCTAAAAGACTAGACTCTAAGACCAGCAACTAGACACGACGATGCAACCGCAAATTCAACAAAGCAAAACCCTAAAAAGATTATGCAAAGGCTCAGATTGGTTCGGATATGATGAACTAACCCTAATTTTTTTTGTGGCTTTTTCGTGGACTGTAGGTATGAAGAACA
>NW_021190256.1:0-800 GCF_002162155.2 Triticum dicoccoides | reverse complement strand
ATTGAACACAGGACCTTCTGTCTAGATCTTCGATGTAACTAATTAAGCGAATGAGCAAACTAAAGGAAGGATTGCGTCCTTTTCTTGGTTTGGTTTAGTCCTTTTCGTTTGGTCAATCTGGGCCAGGTACTTCTATGTTGATTTCTATATTGAAAGGAAGGATCCATAGGCTTCAATGTGTTGGGGCTACTGAATTAAAAAAGGAATTATCCTACTATTAAAGGGAATAGGTATTCTTGGTTTGGTTTAGTCCTTCTCGTTTGGTCAATCTGGGCCAGGTACTTCTATGTTGATTTCTATATTGAAAGGAAGGATCCATAGGCTTCACTTTGTTGGGGTTACTAAATTAAAAAAGGAATTATCGTACTATTAAAGGGAATAGGTATTCTTGGTTTGGTTTAGTCCTTTTCGTTTGGTCAATCTGGGCCAGGTACTTCTATGTTGATTGGCCTTTTATGGGCTTCCATAGAGACCGCAAAAAATAATTGGGTCAAAATAAATCAACATTGTGGGAATTGAACACAGGACCTTCTGTCTA
This sequence comes from Triticum dicoccoides, assembly GCF_002162155.2. NCBI lineage: Eukaryota > Viridiplantae > Streptophyta > Magnoliopsida > Poales > Poaceae > Triticum > Triticum dicoccoides. Next base: position 262 of record NW_021190256.1, on the reverse strand, counting down.
GATCTTCGATGTAACTAATTAAGCGAATGAGCAAACTAAAGGAAGGATTGCGTCCTTTTCTTGGTTTGGTTTAGTCCTTTTCGTTTGGTCAATCTGGGCCAGGTACTTCTATGTTGATTTCTATATTGAAAGGAAGGATCTATAGGCTTCAATGCGTTGGGAATTGAACACATGACCTTCTGTCTAGATCTTCGATGTAACTAATTAAGCAAATGAGCAAACTAAAGGAAGGATTGCGTCCTTTTCTTGGTTTGGTTTAGTC
>NW_021190255.1:0-1578 GCF_002162155.2 Triticum dicoccoides | reverse complement strand
ATGACCAACACGTAAGCACACCTTGGAGTTCGACAACCATGGAAATCGCTTTGGGACCCCAAAACGGTGAGTAATAGTCCATGAAACGGGCCAGAATCGGCCAAAACTGCAAGTGTGGATGACCAACACGTAAGCACACCTTGGGGTTCAACAACTATGAAAATCGCTTCGGGACCCCAAAACGTTGAGTAATAGTCCACGAAACGGGTCAGAATTGGACAAAACTGTGAGAGTTGAAGACCAACACGTAAACGCACCCTGGGGTTCGTCAATTGTGGAAATGACTCCGGGACCCCAATACAGAGTAATAGTCCACGAAACATGCCAGAATCGGCCAAAACTGTGATTGTTGATGACCGATACGTAAGCACACCTTGGGATTCAACAACTATGGAAATCGCTTTGGGACCCCAAAACGGTGAAATATAGTCCACGAAACGGGTCAGAATTGGACAAAACTGTCAGTGTTGACGACGGACACATAAACGCACCCCGGGGTTCATCAATCGTGGAAATCGCTCTGGGTCCCCAAAACGCTGAGTAATAGTGCACGAAACCGCGAGTAATAATCCATGAAACGAGAATCGCTTTGGGACCCCAAAACGACGAGTAATAGTCCATGAAACGGGCCATAAACGGCCGAAACCGCGAGTGTTGATGATCGACACGTAAGCACACCTTGGAGTTCGATAACCACGAAAATCACTCCGGGACCCCGTAACGGTGAGTAATAGTGCATGAAACTGGCCAGAATCGGCCAAAACTGCGAGTGTTGATGACCAACACGTAAGCACACCTTGGGGTTCAGCAACTATGGAAATCACTACGGGACCCGAAAACGATGAGTAATAGTCCACGAAACGGGTCATAATTGGACAAAACTGTGAGTGTTAACGACTGACGCATAAATGCACCCTGGGGTTCATGAATCGTGGAAATCGCTCTGGGTCCCCAAAACGCTGACTAATAGTCCATGAAACGAGAATCGCTTTGGGGTCCCAAAACGGTGAGTAATAGTCCATGAAACGGGCAAGAAACGGCCGAAACCGCGAGTGTTGATGATCGACATGTAAGTGCACCTTGGAGTTCGATAACCATGGATATCACTCCGGGACCCCGAAATGGTGAGTAATAGTGCATGAAGCGGGCCAGAATCGGCCAAAACTGCGAGTGTTGATGATCAACACGTAAACACATCTTGGGGTTCAACAACTATGGAAATCGCTTCGGGACCCGAAAATGATGAGTAATAGTCCACGAAACGGGTCAGAATTGGACAGAACTGTGAGTGTTGACAACTGACACATAAACGCACCCCGGGGTTCATCAATCGTGGAAATCGCTCTGGGTCCCCAAAATGGCGAGTAATAGTCCACAAAACGGACAAGAATCGGCCAAATATGTGAGTGTTGATGATCGACATGTAAACACACCCCGAGGTTCGTCAATCGTGGAAATGACTCCGGGACCCCAAAACAGAGTAATAGTCCAAGAAACGGGCCAGAATCAGCCCGAACTGTGATTGTTGATGACCGACACATAAGCGCACCTTGGAGTTCGACAACCATGGAAATCGCT
>NW_021190254.1:0-809 GCF_002162155.2 Triticum dicoccoides | reverse complement strand
TTTAAATTCAGTTATCAGCGCCTCTATTCAAGATCAGACAAGACGCAACAACCCTTGACTCAGTGATTGACATGTGTAGCTGAAGTATTCTAACAGCTGATGAGGTTGGGCTGCCAATTTCTTACATAATGTGTATGCTCCGAGATGTCTCTGGATGAAATGATGTTTGTTATTCTTGGTCTGGGCCTCAACTATGATTTTTTTATTTATTTCTGTCTCTTGAAGCACTCTGTCTTCTCTAAGACCAAGCATAAAAATGTGTAGTACTTTCTTTTTGAAGCAAGGATACATAAGTGTGAGTTACTTTATGATTCCTTAAAATTCCTAACAACCTGTCCCATCTTGTTACAGAGCACTGTAAATCAAGAGCACCAAATGGTTATACTTAGGGCCTGTTCGGCCGCTCTCCGCGGAGCGGAGCCGGCGGAGCGCCCTTTTAGCAGCTCTGCGTATTATACCTAGCAAGCCACTCCGCTCCGGCGCGGAGCCGCGGAGCGGAGGGAGTCCGAACGCGGCCTTAGTCAACCAGCTAGTCTGGTTCTAGAGTTTTAGTAGTACAAAACAGTATCAGAATCAATACCTACAGATAATTAAGCCTATATAACACATGCTCTCCCGCCGTTTCATGTTTCTCACTCGTGAAAGAGTCCAAGAACAACTCTCTAATTTGCTTTTTCTTTTGATCATTCGGCACACCAAAACCATCCCCACCTTGGTAAACACAGTGTGAGATTCGTGCCAAGTTCACGCAAGTCTTGGCGAAAGATCTAGAAAATTGGCAATGTTTGAATGCATCTTCATTAATCGAC
>NW_021190253.1:0-469 GCF_002162155.2 Triticum dicoccoides | reverse complement strand
CTTGTAGAGCTACTTCAACTCTATTGCAAAATTATTTGTACTAGGATATAGAGCCAGTTCAACTCGAGTGCAAACTATTTGAACTAGACTGTAGAGCTTGTTCAACTCTAGTGTAAAATTATTTGTACTAGGTTATAGAGCTAGTTCTACTCTAGTGTAAAATTATTTGAACTAGCTTGTAGAGCTAGTTCAACTCTAGTGTAAAATTATTTGAACTAGGTTATATAGCTAGTTCAACTATAGTGTAAAACTATTTGAACTAGACTGTAGAGCTAGTTCAACTCTAAGGTAAAATTATTTGAACTAGCTTGTAGAGCTAGTTCAACTCTAGTGTAAAACTATTTGTACTAGGTTATAGAGCTAGGTCAACTCTAGTGTAAATTTTTTTAAACTAGGTTGTAGAGCTAGTTCAACTCTAGTGTAAAATTATTTGAACTAGGTTGTAGAGCTAGTTCAACTCTAGTGTAAA